>NC_057804.1:327905777-328078191 GCF_018294505.1 Triticum aestivum | reverse complement strand
GACCTTCCCCTTGTCGGCTTTCGGAGCCATGACGAATGTGGTGGGGGAGATCGACGGCGTTGGTGATGCTGGTGTCGATGGGGGGCGGAGCGCTGCTCTCTTTCAGCTTTGGGAAGAAGAGGGGAGCGGCGGAGATTTCTGAGATTGGAGTAGCAACCGGCGAGATGGGCGAACTGCCCCTGTTTCCCCTGCTTATAAAGAGGGAGGCGGCGGGCGTTCCGTTATTCCGAATAAAGAAACCACCCACGATCTCTCCCACGACGCCGCATTCAACGCGTGCCGTTCGGGGAGGGCGCGGTGGATACGGAGTAAGATACGGCGTAACCCAGGCCGCGCGTGCCCGTGCCCTGTTTTGGGCCTGGCCCAACAGCGCTCGGCGCCATGTGTGGCCCAGGCCCGGGGGCTCCTGTCGGTGTACTAGAGTAGGGGTACCCTAGTATCCCGAACTTGTGCACGGGCAGTTGCAGCACCCCACGGCAAGGCTTGCCAGGTGACCGCCGAGGTCCTCCGTGGTTCCTTTGGAACAATTCAAGAACAAAGTATTCAAGCCAAGGAGACAAGGCCCCGGCAAGAGGAGCTTGCCGGGAAGGCCAACCAAGGCATCGCAAGGAACTTGCCGCGACGCGCCACGCGTCCCTGCAAGGCCCGGTGAGCGACAAGCTTCCGGGCGCGACAAGACAATATCCGCGGCAAGGCGCTTGCCGCGACAAGCTACCACTCAGTACCCGTGCTCCAGCACATCCACCAACGTGTCGCCCTGAGGCCTTTCCAGACGCGCTTGGCAAGAGGCTGTGCAGCCAGCGGTGCGCGGTGGCAAGCGACGCTGACAAGACTGCCATCATGGCGAACGGTGGCGTCCCTGACGGTCCTTTTTGCACTATTTGGGCGACGCAGACGGGCATTTAATGCCTTTGTCCCCTGCCGTCAGGGTTAGGTAGGATACACTGTACAAGTAGTTGTACCAACCGCAATTCCTTTTCCATTTTTGCCCTTGTCTACGTTGCCACCTGTCGGAGACCCCTTGAGCGTATAAAAGGAGGCCCATGCGCAACGTAGGGCGGGGGGTTTCGAAGCCAGAAAAACACTCATGCTCGGTCTCGTTAGCAGCTGGTGTGTACTGTAGCACTCAGCGCTCCTGAGCAAGAACTCAATACAATCAGACAAGCAACAGTAGGAGTATTATCTCTCCGGAGAGCTCCGAAGCTGGGTAAAACTGCTCGTGTGCTTCGCCTCAATCCGCTCTTCGTGCGACCTCCGCCCCCCGCCGAACCGAAAGGGGCTCGGTCCGCCGGTCACATAGGTGTTCGTGGATCAGCTTCCCTGACAACTAGCCCTTTGGGCACTAGAGCTGCCTTACTAACGGCTCTTGTTTGGGAGCTCTGTGGTGTAGATGGTGTTGTGTCAACAGGAACTGGGTTACTATCGGCTGGGGTTGGGGTTAGATTGGGTGAAGCTGGTTCTCTGTCCATCGCAGTAGGGGTACAATCTGCGAGAGTTTGAGTTATGTGTGGTAGGGCTGGTTCTTGTGCATGTACAACCTGGGTGCTATCTCCACCAAGAGGTAGCACTATTTTATTTGAAGATTGTGTTTTTAGTCCGCTAGATACTGGCATCACCCGCTCCAATTCAAATGGTTGATAAACAGGAAACGTAGTTGAATGTACAGACATTGTATGAGAGACAGATGCAATAGATAGTGTGGAAAAAAGACTAGCATCACCCGCTCCAATTCAAATGGCTGATAAACAGGAAACATAGTTGAATGTATAGACATTGTATGAGAGACAGATGCAATAGATATTGTGGAAAAAAGAGGGCACTAAATAGTTCACATGTATATTGTTTAACTAAAACGGATAGCATGACATAATTTCACATATATGATGTCTATCTAAACTGGATAGCATAGCATAACATAATTCAAAGATATGATGAATAACTAAACATGGTCGCATTACATAATTCACCAACATGTTATCTAAGTAATTAGGATCACATCATTTAATTCACATATGTGATTTATATGCTAAACAGAGGGCATTCGATATGATGTCTGAACTAAGAACATGGTGTTGAATATTGTGTATATGATGTCTAAACTACGCAATGCAAGACACCATATGCATGATATGAGCAGTATAACCGGGCCAAGTTGTCACAGCCCCAGTTCAGGCCTTGCTTGTCTTTGCATTAGCTTCCATGCATCATGTTTAAATTTTCTCTTACATATGAAATGGGGATGACAGAACCCCCAGCACCCCCTTAAACCAATTAGGGTTTACTAAAATCTTTTCCAATGAACCTGAAATGCCCTTCTAAAATGTTCATCATCTTTGCCTTGGTCCAGAACCTCTGACAAAAATGGTGCACAATTTTCTAAGACACATAAGGTCACTGAATTAAATCATATGCTATTTGCAATTAGGCATTTAAATGCTATATATTATTTTAAGTGCTCAATTAGTTCTGAACTTAAGTGAGGGCTGTTAGGAATAATCCAAACAGAGCCCACAATTATCTTCAGGATTTTTGAAAACGTTCTAGTATTTTTAGTAAAGCCCTAAAAGCTACAGAATAATAGAAAACAGAAACTAAAAATAGGAAAACCAGAGAGAGAGCCTACCTGGGCCACTTACCTGGCGCCCCACCACAGCCCAGCAGAGGCCCAGCCCACTGGCCTCTGCCAGTCATCATCGACCTCCCGCTAGGAGGACAGCGCGCACGTGGCCGTCGCGCTTGAGCACATGCTCCGCCACCTCCTGCTTGCCGCTGAGCTTCTGGACGCCCTGCACGCCGACACGCACCCCCCTGGAACTCTCTCACTCTCTCCCGACCTCTTCCCCCTCCTCTGCTCTCCCTCCCTCTCTGCCCGAGCGGAGCTCGCCACCGCCGTACGCCGTAGACGCAGCCTTCGTGCTCTCCTTGCCTCCCCGACGTGTCCACGAGCATCACCACGCCTCCCTCATCCTCCCCGTCCAGCCATGCCTCGCCGGAGGCCCTGCATCGACGCCATCTTCATCATCTTCGTCGCTGGCCGCCGGAGATCCCTCTCGCCGCCCCGCTCGCTCCGGTGCTTCCCCGAGCACGCCAAGGCCACCTCTACACTCTCCGTGAGCTCCTCTACCGATCCCCCTACTCCCATGTCCATTAGCTCATCATAGCCCTCGTTTCCATGGAGACCGAGACATCACCGGCGCCGGACTTGTCGCCGTCGTTGTTTTGGTTCGCCTCCGTCCAAACCAAGCACTTCACTGCACTTAGTGCACTCCCAGGAGCCCGTAGCGCCCACCAGCCCCTCCTCCCATGCACCGTAGCACCGAACCCGTCATTGCCCGAACTCCGGCCGCCGCCTTGGAGCTCGCCGTCATCGGCTCCGGCCACCATAGGCCCGGCCTCCTCCACCCCTCGACGCGCCCCTGCAAGGGCTCTCCAACGAGCCCAAGAACGGCCCCGTCCGTGCTCTGTGGGTGTTTTCCGAGCCGCGCCGCCGTCTCGGGCCTCACCGGCGTTGAGCCTCCGGCAGGTTTGACCGCTGACCAGGGGTTTAACCTCCCCAGGCCCCTGCTTATTTTAGCATTAGGTTTAATTAGTGTTAAATTAACTTAGTTAATTAGATGAGCCACTAACATGTGGGCCCAGGCCCTAATTAACCTAGGTTAGTGCTAACCTAACACTAACTAACGCTGTTAGTTAGTTGTTACACCGACATGTGGGTCCCAGCCGTTAGGTTTGACCTGGGCTGGTGCCTTTGACCTGCTGACGTCACATTGACGCCAGGCTGACGCAGTAAATCCTTTTGTGGATTTATTTTTGTTTCAGGAATTTCAGAAAATACCCCAAACTTCTAAAAATCATAGAAAAATAACCGTAGCTCAGAATGAAATAATTTATATATGGAAAATGATCAGAAAAATTCAATCTATCCATCTGTACCATTTTCATGCATGTTAGAACAACTTATAGCTGCTATTTAGGAAAAATCATATGAATGACATTTAAACCTTCACATATGGAGTTTGAATTTGAACCTAGGGTTCAAACCAACCCCATTTATCCTGCTGCTAGATGCATTAGCTCAAACCGTAGCATATTTCCATGTCATGATCATGCATCATATTGTTGCATTGCATTGATTGTGTTCTTCTTTGTTTGCCGGTATTTGTCCCCTCTCAATAGACGTGTACCGACGATGTGATCGATGACACCGATGAAGAACTATACTATCTTCAGAAGTGCCAGGCAAGCAAGCCCCCCTTGTTCATTCCGATACAATCCCACTCTCTCGCTCCTGCTCTATTTTATTACATTAGGACAACAACGATACAACTGTTACTTGCTGCGGTAGTTGAACCCCTTTATCCTCTGCATGACCTGTCATTGCCACAGTAAATAGATGAAACCCACTAGCATGAGTAGGAGTTGTTTGAGCCCTATTGTGCCTACTCATTCATGCTTGTTTGTCATGCTTGCTATTGCTTAGAGTTGTGTCAGGTCTGATTCATCAGGGATGAATTGGAGGTGTGTGAACATGTCCTACTGTGTGTGAGCAAAGTGTGTGAACACGATTTGGTAAAGGTAGCGGTGAGAGGCCATGTAGGAGTACATGGTGGGTTGTCTCTTGAAGCCGTCCTCAGGAACTGAGTTTTGTGTTTGTGATCCATGAATAGTTACTACCACACATTGGGTTCCGGTAACTCGGCCCCTCTCCGCTTATTAATCAACTTGATCTCTGTCTAGGAGTTGCAACTAGTTTCTGTTGTTTGTAGGTAGTGTTAGTAGTCTACCAAGTGGCACCCGGTACAGGTGGGCTTGGGACAGACTAGGCACAATGGCCCGGTGTACCAAGTGGCACCCAGATGGTGGACTTGGGAACCCTGCACACATCGTTTGGGGCCGTGAGCGACACCCCGGCCGTATCTCCTTGCGGATGGAACCCGAATAGGCGATAAACCTGGACGAGAGACTTGTGTGGTTAGTCAGGTCGTGGACGACACCCTCGCTGGGCTTCCGCTTGAAGGTTGTCGAGTACATGTCGTGTAAACAGCGGTAAGTGGTGAGAGCGTGTGTGAAGAAGTACACCCCTGGAGGGTTAATATGATCTATTCGAATAGCCGTGTCCGCGGTAAAGGACTTCTGGGTTGCCTGTACAGTTCATAAATAACTTGAAGTGGATACTCTAAAATACTCAAGATAATCGTGAGTGCTATGGATGGCGTTCTCGTAGGGAGACGGGAGCGGATCCATAGTGGTGTATTGATATGGTGAATATGTCGACTCGTGTGCGCCACCTCAAAAGAGTTACTTGTAGTCGTAGTTTAGGATAGCCACCGAGTTAAAGCTGGCTTGCTGCAGTTAAACCCCACCATCCCCTTTGTTGATAATGATGCATATGTAGTTAGTTCTGATGTAAGTCTTGCTGGGTACATTTGTACTCATGTTTGCCTATTTTACGTTTTTGCAGAGACTTCCGTCTCACTAGTAGTTCCGCGTGGACTTCGACGTTTAGCTTGTTACCTCAGCTACGATCTTGTGCCCTCGGTAGGATCTGGTAGATAGTCAAGCTTCTCAGCCTTTTTCATTTGTAGATGTCTGTACTCAGACATGTTCAGCTTCCGCATGTGCTTTGACTTGTATGCTCTGATTGTTGGGTCATGAGACCCATGATTGTAATATCTCGCTCCTCGGAGTCTATTGAATAAAATACTTGAGTAGTAGAGTCATGTTGTGATGCCATGTTGTATTTGCACATATCGAGCATATTGTGTGTATGTTATTGAAATGCTTGGTATGTGTGGGATCTGACAACCTAGTTGTTTATCCTTGGTAGCTTCTCTTACCGGGAAATGTCTCCTAGTGCTTCCACTGAGCCATGGTAGCTTGCTAATGCTCCGGAACACTTAGGCTGACCGGCATGTGTCCTTCTTCATTCCTGTGTCTGTCCCTTTGGGGAAATGTCACGCGGTGTCTACCGGAGTCCTGTTAGCCTGCTACAGCCCGGTTTACCATAGTCCTGCTAGCCCAGTTGCTACAGCCCGGATTCACTTGCTGATGACCGACACGTTCGTTGTTGGGTCATGTATGCCTGTCCCTGTAAGTTAGTGCCACTTTGGGTTCACGACTAGCCATGTCAGCCCGGGTTCTTTGTCATATGGATGCTAGCGGCACTATCATATACGTGAGCCAAAAGGCGCAAACGGTCCTGGGCCAGGTAAGGTGGCACCCGTGGGAATACCGTGCGTGAGGCCGCAAAGTGATATGATGTGTTACATGCTAGATCGGTGTGACTTAGGATTGGGGTCCTGACACAAGTTAGAGCATACACCTCAGTGGGGGAATAGGACTGGTCATCTGTCTCTGAATCCATCTCTGAGAAGCTATCGGGACCCAACAAGATATCTGCTTCGACAGGTAGCACTGTCTACTCTAAAGGCCTTGTTTTCACTCCAGATTTTTCCATCTCCCACCAAAATGGCTGATTCATAGGAAGAGTAGTTTAATGTACAAATATTGTCGACAAATGGAAATGTAATGAAGAAAAGGATGGGCAAGATATCATTCAAATATATGATGCCTGGTTAAACAGGATCGCATTGCACATTTCACATATATTATGGTTGGCTAAAAGACATGACACTGCATAATTCCCATATATGATATAGAAACTAAACAGGTGGCATTACATAACATGTCTAAACTAAGCAGATGACATATATGATGTCAAAAGTAGGCACTGCAAGGTAACATATGCACGATATGACTAACATCATCATGCCAAGGTAGAGCAAACACCTTGGGGGGTAAATAGGAGTGGTCAGCGGCGTCTGAATCCGCCTTAGAACAGATATCTACCTCTGGATTACAATCTGGAGAGCGGTGGGGAGGGTTTGCCATTGAACCCACCATGGAGCGATGTCTGCATGACATTGTATTGCCGTGCAGAACTCTTCTCTTTTTCTGTACATGTTCAGCATGACTGTGTACAATATCTGACATGCATACGAAAAAAATATGGTGAGATTATGTAAGGAGAGCATGCAGAAATTTAGAGTGATGGTAACAACCAGTGGATGGATCCAAAAATAATGATAGCAGACTGATGATTGCTTTAATTTAATAAAAAGAGAGATGATGATTCCTTTACTATTTGTTTCCCACCCAAGATGAACAACATAGGCATACCCTAGGTGAACCAGATATTAGACAGACATACTATTCATTGTTGCCTTGATATGTGCCCCACAACTAATTTAGAACTCAAGTTTGAACATTAATTTGGACCTGACTTGGGAGTCCAAGAGCTGAACAGGACGATAAAGTAGCAGGTAATTTTAAGCAATGCATAACATAAGCAGAAACAAAAAGAGTGTGACCTCTCTTGTGGACCCGTGTACTCCTCAGGTTCACCTGCTGAGTCGATGATGGTGATACCGTTGCGGTGGGTGCAGGCGGCAGGGAAGGAGATCTGAGGCGGTGAAGGACGGTCAGGAGTCATGATGTCTGGTTTGGTGGATGCTTCTGTCGATGGAGCAGCTCAGGTGAGGTGGACGATGTCGTGGCTGGAGCAGGACAAACCACACAAAGTTCCCTTCGACACCTACCTGTAACTAAAGTAATTCTGTAAGGGCTCATTTGGCTTGCATGATTCTAAAAACGCAGGGATAGGAAAAACACCAGAATAGGATAGGAATGCACATGGTAAATAGAGCATTTGTAAACACAAGATTTTTGTCAACTTGGGTGTTTGGTTTATAGGAATTGGAAGAGCAGAGGAATGCAAAGAAACATGGCCAAAATAAAGTGAAACCATATGAAAGCGTGTACAGTTAGAATGTTATTCTGTCACTAATGCACTTGGTCTTGTTTTCATGCATATGATTTTGAAAAGTAGGTCCAGGTGGATGTTTTGCTTCATTCCTTTCAACAAATGCATGAATAATTGTATAGAGTAGTGCCATTGGAAAATTCCCTATTGCTATGTTTTTCCGTTGAACCAAAATAGCCCTAATGGACCTACATGAATGTATAGTAATAAGTGATGCAACAAGTGTACAACCTCTTTGCCGTAGCCGTGTCGACCTCAGCATCATTGGGTTGGTCGCTGAAGAAGTTGAGGCAGAGGTGGCTGTCGTAGGTGTGGAGGAAGATTTGAGGAATCTATAGACGGCGTCCAGGGCACTGCTCTGTTGTGATGGATCATTCTGTCATTGGAGCAGCTCTGGTGAGCCGTAAGATGTCAAGGCTGAAGCAGCACAAGACAGACATCGTCAATATCAAGTGGGATTCTAATAGCATCTCCAATAGATAATGTAAAATAGATGTAACATTTACATCACCAAAAACCACCTGACTACAACAGATGAGGTAAAAACTGTTGACTCTGAACTTAACTGTCGAAACTGAATTTTAATGTGGAATCTGAATGCTATTGTCTGATACATCTCCAACGTATCTATAATTTTTTATTGTTCCATTCTATTATATTACCCCTTTTTGATGTTTATGGGCTTTATTTTAAACATTTGTATCATTTTTGGGACTAACCTACTAACCGGAGGCCCAGCCCGTATTGTTGTTTTTTTGCCTATTTCAGTATTTCGAAGAAAAGGAATATCAAACGGAGTCCAAACGGAATGAAACATTCGGGAGCGTGATTTTTGGAACGAGTGTGGTCTAGAGGACTTGGAGTGCAAGTCAAGAAGCAGGCGAGGCGGCCATGAGAGGGTAGGGCGCCCCCCTACAGGGCGCGCCCCCCTGTCTTGTGGGCCCCTCGGGCGGCCAACGACGTACTTCTTCCTCCTATATAAGCCTATGTACCCCGAAAACATCCAGGGAGCCAACGAAACACAATTTCCACTGCCGTAACCTTCTATATCCGCGAGATCTCATCTTGGAGCCTTCACCGGCGCTCTACTGGAGGGGGAATCAACCATGGAGGGATTCTACATCAATACCATAGCCCCTCCGATGAGTTGTGAGTAGTTTATCATAGACCTACGGGTCCATAGTTATTAGCTAGATGGCTTCTTCTCTCTTTTTGGATCTCAATACAATGTTCTCCCCCTCTCTTGTGGAGATCTATTCGTTGTAAACTCTTTTTGCGGTGAGTTTGTCGAGATCCGATGAATTGTGGGTTTATGATCAAGTTTATCTATGAGAAATATTTGAATCTCCTCTGAATTCTTTTATGTATGATTGAGTTATCTTTGGAAGTCTCTTCGAATTATCAGTTTGGTTTGGCCTACTAGATTGATCTTTCTTGCCATGGGAGAAGTGCTTAGCTTTGGGTTCAATCTTGCGGTGTCCTTACCCAGTGACAGAAAGGGTTGCAAGGCGCGTATTGTATTGTTGCCATCGAGGATAAAAAGATGGGGTTTATATCATATTGCATGAGTTTATCCCTCTTCATCATGTCATCTTGCTTAATGCGTTACTCTGTTCTTTATGGACTTAATACTCTAGATGCAGGCAGGAGTCGGTCGTTGTGTGGAGTAATAGTAGTAGATGCAGGCAGGAGTCGGTCTACTTGTTGCGGACGTGATGCCTATATACATGATCATGCCTAGATAATCTCATAATTATTTGCTTTTCTATCAATTGCTCAATAGTAATTTGTTCACCCACCGTAATACTTATGCTATCTTGAGAGAAGCCTCTAGTGAAACCTATGGCCCCAGGTCTATCTCTTATCATATTTGCTTCCAATCTACTTTTATTTGCATCTTTAGTTTTTGCATCTATATTATAAAATACCAAAAATATATTTATCTTATCATACTATCTCTATCAGATCTTACTTTAGCAAGTGGCCGTGAAGGGATTGACAACCCCTTTATTGCGTAGGTTGTGAGTTCTTTGTTTGTTTGTGTAGGTGCGTGGGACTTTTGAGGAGCCTCCTACTGGATTGATACCTTGGTTCTCAAAAACTGAGGGAAATACTTACGCTACTATTGCTGCATCACCCTTTCCTCTTCAAGGAAAACCAACGCAAGCTCAAAACATGGCAAGAAGGATTTCTGGCGCCGTTGCCGGGGATGTCTTCGCTCAAGTCAAGACATACCAAGTATCCATCACAAACTCATCTCCCTCGCATTTACATTATTTGCCATTTGCCTCTCATTTTCCTCTCCCCCACTTCACGCTTGCCGTTTTATTCGCCCTCTCTTTCCCAATCTACCTCTCTCTTTTTCGCTTGCCTTTTTTTTGCTCGTGTGTTAGATCGTTTACCTTGTCTTAATGGCTAGTCCTCCTATCTTTGTTATCACTCCCGAACATGAAATTCTCAATTTTAAGCAAAGGGAGGGAGAAAATTTAAAAGATGCTTGACGTAGAATTTGCAATGCTCAAAATAAATCTACTAGGAAGCTTTCTACTTCCGTTCTTCTTCGCAATTTTTATGTAGGCATTACTCCTTGGAATAGATGCATTCTTGATACCGTTACCGGAGGGGATTTCTTGAGTAGCCATATGTTTGATGCTTATAATGCTATGTTAGATTTGTTTGGCCCACCACCTCTTTTGGTTAATTGAACTATTTTAACTTTGGAACATGTGATGCAACGGCTTGAAATTATTGAAAATAAAGTTGCCACTGTTGAGTTGATTGAAAATTTGGATAAAAAGATTCATAATCACATTACCCAATATGGAACTAGTGTTGGAGTTACTTTGTATTTTTTTAAAGAGAAAGAACCTATAGTTAATGAAAAAATAGATCTAGATTCTGCAAGAATCGGTAAACTTGAGGATATCAGTACCAACTTAGGGTTGGCGTTTTCTTCCATGAAAAACACTCCAAAACCTCCTACCAAAACTACCAAATTTATTTATATTCCTAAAAATAAGGGTTAATCTTCTAGTAAGGGAGACGCGGATCTCAAATCAATAAGTGTTCATCCCAATTGTCTCTCTATTGTTAAGGAACCTTTTGCTACAAACAAATTTCTTGAATTTTTCCTAAAGGTTTAATCATTTCTAAAAAGGGAGAAACCCCTAAAGATTATAAGTGCTCTATTGAGGAACTGAGTGCCAAAGATGGCACTACTTAGATCTATCTTCGCTTTTATGCCTAGCTAGGGGCGTTAAACGATAGCGCTAGTTGGTAGACAACCCAATTTTCTTTGTGTTTTTTGTTTTTGTTCATGTTTAGTAGTAAATCTTGCATCTACCTTCTGTTTAGATGTGTTTTTATCTTTTAATTAGTGTTTGTGCCAAGTAGAACCTATAGTATAACCTATGATGATAGTTGATTTGATTCTACTGAAAAACAGAAACTTTGCGAGCACGAATTTAGTTTTGTTAAATCACAGAAACGTGCTTTTGCATTGATTCGTTTTGCTTCTGATCAACAGAAAAAATTTCCAGGACTTCCTATTTTGGTAGGATTTTTCGAGTTCCAGAAGTTTGCGTGAGTTACAGATTGTTACAGACTATTCTATTTTTGAAAGATTCTGTTTTTGTGTGTTGTTTGCTTATTTTGATGCATCTAAGGCTAGTAAAATAGTTTATAAACCATAGAGAAGTTGGAATACAGTAGGTTTAACACCAAAATAAATAAAGAATGAGTTCATTACAGTACCTTATGTGGTGGTTTTGTTTTCTTTCACTAACGGAGCTTATAAGATTTCCTGTTGAGTTTTGTGTTGTCAAGTTTTCAAGTTTTGGGTAAAGCTTTTATGGACTATGGAATAAGGAGTGGCAAGAGCCTAAGCTTGGGAATGCCCATGGCACCCCAAGATATTCAAGGATAGCCAAAAGCCTAAGCCTGGGGATGCCCCGGGAAGGCATCCCCTCTTTCGTCTTCGTTCATTGGTAACTTTACTTGGAGCTATATTTTTATTCGCCACATGATATGTGTTTTGCTTGGAGCGTCGTGTATTATATTAGTCTTTGATTTTTAGTTTACCACAATCATCCTTGCTGGACACACATTTTGGGAGAAGCTTACTTGATTAGAAATTTGCTAGAATACTCTATGTGCTTCACTTATATCTTTTGAGCTTGATAGTTTTTGCTCTAGTGCTTCACTTATATCTTTTAGATCACGGTGGTGACTTATTTTTGTAGAAATTTCTAGTCTCTCATGCTTTACTTATATTATTTTTAGAGTCTTTTAGAACAACATGGTATTTGCTATGGTTATAAAATTGGTCCTAGAATGGTAGGCATCCAAGTTGGGTATAATAAAAACTATCATAGGAAGTGAATTGGACTATGATCAATTTGATACTTGATAATTGTTTTGAGATATGGAGGCAGTGATATTAAAGTCATGCTAGTTGGGTGATTTTGAATTTAAATAATGCTTGTGTTGAAGTTAGCAAGTCCCGTAGCATGAACATATGGTTAAAGTTGTGTAACAAATTTGAAACATGAAGTGTACCTGGCTTGTGCATCCTTATGAGTGGCGGTCGGGGACGAGCGATGGTCTTTTCCTACCAATCTATCCCCCTAGGAGCATGCACGTAATACTTGATTTTTGATGACTTCTAAATTTTTGCAATAAGTATATAAGTTCTTTTGACTAATGTTGAGTCCATGGATTATATTCACTTTTACCTTTCCACCATTACTAGCCTCTTCGGTACCGTGCATTGCCCTTTCTCACCTTGAGAGTTGGTGCAAACTTCGCCGGTGCATCCAAACCCCATGATATGATACGCTCTATCACACATAAACCTCCTTATATCTTCCTCAAAACAGCCACCATACCTACCTATCATGGCATTTCCATAGCCATTCCGACATATATTGCCATGCAACTTTCTACCGTTCCGTTCATCATCATCATGACATACTTAACTTTTGTCATATTTCCATTGCATGATCATGTAGTTGACATCGTATTTGTGGCAAAGCCACCTTGCATAATTTTCATACATGTCACTCTTGATTCATTGCACCATCCCGGTACACTGCCGGAGGCATTTATATAGACTCATATCTTGTTCTAGTTTCGAGTTGTAATTCAGATGTTGTAATCAATGAAAGTGTGATGATCATCATTATTAGAGCATTGCCCAAAAAGGAAAATAAAGAAAAAAAGAAGAAAGGCCAAAAAAAAGGAAAGGCCAAAGAAAAAAAAGAAAGAAAAAGAAAAAGAAAAAAAAAGAAAATAAATAAAAAGGGCAATGTTACTATCTCTTTTTCCACACTTGTGCTTCAAAGTAGAACCTTGTTCTTTATGTAGTGAGTCTCATATATTGTGCTTCAAAGTAGCATCATGGTTTTCATATAGTGAGTCCCATAAGTTGTCTTTTTCATACTAGTGGGAATTTTTCATTATAGAACTTGGCTTGTATATTCCTACAATGGGCTTCCTCAAATGCCCTAGGTCTTCCTGAGCAAGCAAGTTGGATGCACACCCACTAGTTTTCTTTTGTTGAGCATTCATTCTTATCTCTAGTGCATCCGTTGCATGGAAATCCCTACTCCTCATGTTGACATCAATTGATGGGCATCTCCATAGCCCGTTGATTATCCTCGTCAATGTGAGACTTTCTACTTTTTTTTGTCTTCTCCACACAATCCCCATCATCATATTCTATTCCACCCATAGTGCTATATCCATGGCTCAAGCTCATGTATTGCGTGAAGGTTGAAAAAGTTTGAGATTATTTGAGTATGAAACAATTGCTTGGCTTGTCATCGGGGGTATAGAAGTTGGGAACATCTTTGTGTGACGAAAATGAAGCATAGCTTAACTATATGATTTTGTAGGGATGAACTTTCTTTTGCCATGGTATTTTGAGAAGACATGATTACTTTGATTAGTATGCTTGAAGTGTTACTATTTCTTTTATCAATATGAACTTTTATTTTGAATCATTTGGATCTGAACATTCATGCCACAATAAAGAAAATTACATTGAGAATTATGTTAGGTAGCATTCCACATCAAAAATTCTGTTTTTATCATTTACCTACTCGAGAACGAGCAGGAATTAAGCTCGGGGATGCTTGATACGTCTCCAATGTATCTATAATTTTTGATTGTCCCATGCTATTCTATTAGCCCTTTTGGACGTTTATGGGCTTTATTTTAAACATTTATATCATTTTTGGGACTAACCTACTAACCGGAGGCCCAGCCCGTATTGCTGTTTTTTTGCCTATTTCAGTATTTTGAAGAAAAGGAATATCAAACGGAGTCCAAACGGAATGAGACCTTCGGGAGCGTGATTTTTTGGAACGAACGTGATCCAGAGGACTTGGAGTGCAAGTCAAGAATCAGCCGAGGCGGCCACGAGAGGGTAGGGTGCCCCCCCCCCTTACAGGGCACGGCCCCCTGTCTCGTGGGCCCCTCGGGCGGCCACCGACGTACTTCTTCCTCCTATATAAGCCTACATACCCTGAAAACATCTAGGGAGCCAACGAAACACAATTTCCACTGCCATAACCTTCTGTATCCGCGAGATATCATCTTGGAGCCTTCGCCGGCGCTCTGCCGGAGGGGGAATCGACCATGGAGGGCTTCTACATCAACACCATAGCCCCTCCGATGAGTTGTGAGTAGTTTACCACAGACCTACGTGTCCATAGTTATTAGCTATATGGCTTCTTCTCTCTTTTTGGATCTCAATACAATGTTCTCCCCCTCTCTTATGGAGATCTATTCGATGTAAACTCTTTTTGCTGTGTGTTTGTCGAGATCCGATGAATTGTGGGTTTATGATCAAGTTTATCTATGAGAAATATTTGAATCTCCTCTAAATTCTTTTATGTTTGATTGAGTTATTTTTGCAAGTCTCTTGGAATTATCAGTTTGGTTTCGCCTACTAGATTGATCTTTCTTGCCATGGGAGAAGTGCTTAGCTTTGGGTTCAATCTTGCGGTGTCCTTCCCAGTGACAGAAAGGGTTGCAAGGCGCGTATTGTATTGTTGCCATCGAGGATAAAAAGATGGGCTTTATATCATATTGCATGAGTTTATCCCTCTACATCATGTCATCTTGCTTAATGCGTTACTCTGTTCTTGATGGACTTAATACTCTAGATGAAGGCAGGAGTCGGTCGATGTGTGTAGTAATAGTAGTAGATGCAGGCAGGAGTCGGTCTACTTGTTGCGCACGTGATGCCTATATACATGATCATGCCTAGATAATCTCATAATTATTCGCTTTTCTATCAATTGCTCGACAATAATTTGTTCACCCACCATAATACTTATGCTATCTTGAGAGAAGCCCCTAGTGAAACCTATGGCTCCCGGGTCTATCTCTTATCATATTTGCTTCCAATCTACTTTTATTTGCATCTTTACTTTTTGCATCTATATTATAAAATACCAAAAATATATTTCTCTTATCAGACTATCTCTATGAGATCTCACTTTTGCAAGTGGCCATGAAGGGATTGACAACCCCTTTATTGCGTTGGTTGTGACTTCTTTGTTTGTTTGTGTAGGTGCGTGGGACTTTTGAGGAGCCTCCTACTGGATTGATACCTTGGTTCTCAAAAACCAAGGGAAATACTTACGCTACTATTGCTGCATCACCCTTTCCTCTTCAAGGAAAACCAACGCAAGATCAAAACGTAGCACTGTCGAAACTGAACGCAATGGTAGCATAGAGGCACTTGACATGTAGTTTAGGGAGGGCCTACAGTTCATCTTCAACCTGCACCCCCCTGAGCCGCCGGCCACCACCGGCCTCGCCGCCGGCCCCAGCGCCGCCTCGCTGCCCCGAAACAACTCCCCACCGCCGCCTCGGCCAACCCTCTAGGCCCCCACCCCCACCCTGAACCCTATGATAGATAGTGGGGTACCTCTCGGGCGAGCCCCCATCCCTGCTGCGGGTGGTTCTTCCTTAACTCCGGCGAGCCCCCCCAACCCCTGAAAATCGACTGACACAAAAGTTGATTAAGTCGACTGAAGTGTGGCTAAATTGGAGCATAGAAGTAGCACGAGCGAGGGGGAGAGCAGCAGCAGCAGCTGGGCGAGTGGGCGATCGAGCGATAGCCGGAGCAGTAGCAGCAGTGCGAGCAAACGAGCGAGAGCCGGAGCGGCAGCAGAAGATTCGGCTGGTATGGACGCTGCCGCTGAAGGGGCCTCGCACTGGGGGAGAGCCACCGTGGAGATGTCGCCCGCAGTGCCGGCTTCAAGGTAGCCGCTCCATGGGGGTGCGGGATGGAGCACCGTCGGCGCCGGGAGGTCGAGTTAAGGAGAAGGTGCGATGCGATGAGTGTACAACCTCTTTGGTGGCGCCGAGTAGGCCTCGGCTTTGTCCGAGGAGTCGGTGAGGATGTTGTAGTTCCGATGGAGCAGGTTAAGGCGGCACTATGGGGATGGAGCAACCACGATAGACGAGGCGATCGTCGGAGCAGCTCCTTGGAGGTGGAGGACGGGGCGGCTGAACCAGCGGGGCGACGAGATGGACGACGGATCCTCATCCGGGGAGGTGGACGAGGGATGTCGAGCTATTGCGGTGGACGACGTCGTCGGGGAAGAGGCTCCGGCTGGGCAGCGGTGAGGTGGCGGACGGAGGAGGGTGGGGTTTCGCGGCTGGAGCGGAGAGGTTATGGCAGCCTGGGATTTCGAATGGAGAAAAGGGGGCGATGGGAGGGGTGAAGCATGACTTAGGGACGCACTTGTCCAAAATGTAGGGTGTGTTACAAAAGTACCCCCCACCGATTTGAACTAGCGGCCCTTTCGGCTCAGGGTTAGAAGGGTGATTTCGCGTGTCGGGATTTGGCAGCCAGAGGGAGTTTTCGCGCGCGTTGTAATTTCGGGATAGCAAGGCGCGGATTGTGAAGGCGCTAGTTTTGGGAGCACGATATCTGAATTTTCGGGATATAAAAAGATGCGGGTTGAATTTTAGGGACAAGCCTAACATGTAGTAATATTGTCCTTGTAGGTACCAAATCAATTCGCACTTCCCTCAACCAAAAAGAGAAAAAAATAAAACTATTCACACCACACAAAGAGAGAGTCTTGCCCCGTTTTACTATACAAATGCTATTCAAAGATACTCCCTCCTTCCATCTATATAGGGCCTAATGCGTTTTTCGATGCTAACTTTGACCAAATATTAGATCAATAATATATGACATGCAACTTACACAAAGCACACCGTTAAATTCTTCTGTGAAAGGTTCTTTCAATGATATAATTTTCACATTGTGCATGTCATGTACTATTAATCTTGTCAATAGTCAAAGGAGGTCTTAAAAATCTCATTACGCCCTATATAGATGGAAGGAGGGAGTATGAATCCATGTTATGTACGATTAAATTTTTTTGCTTGTTGTATAATGCATGTAACCTACTCATACCAACATTTTAGTGCATTCAAAATGTCTATACTACCGCTGCAATTCAAACTAAATTTGAATTTGTTTCTCTATTTCAATAAGAATCTACAATCATGATTGTTGCCAACTTCAACCATCATTCGTGTATTACCTTAATAGCACACCACATGATTACTGTAGAGATAGATATGAACTATGTGTACTACATGAACTCGAATTCTATTTTTTGAATACACTTGATGCTGATTCCAAATAATAGTACATTTGATGTACTAACTATATATTCATAATCTAAACCATGTTCCATACGTACACCGTGTTTATCACACAAAGTATAGTGCCCCGCCCCCTACATTATGAAAGTATTTAGACCTGAGCTGCAAAAGCCACACATTAGCCCAAATTATAATCAATGTTCTACATTATGATATCTTCTTCAAGTATCCGTATCCACTTTTTTATAATGAATTATGATATTTGTTCGTCTTTTACACCTTAACGATCCTCTTCTATTTGTAGCTAGCTAGCGCTAATTTTCTATCATGCATGCACACGCCCGCCCCCCTCTCACCCACCCTTAGCATCCCCTCCATCGCGCATGTTCATTATTTCTGTTTAGGTAATCCACCCGCGGTGTGTGTAGGCCCCCGGCTCCTTCTTTCTGGCACACACCGGTCGATATACCTCTCTAGCCAAGTGTGCCTACAACAAAGACATATATACTTCCCCTCTTCTCTTCTCACCGTCCATGCCCCCCTATGTCCAATACGATTCCACGGAGGTGCACACTCCCGCCCTTCTTTTCATTGATCATACTCGCACACTCCTCCCCCCTCGACATGGTATGCCTCTCGCACCACCTCCTAGCCGCACCCTCTCCCCTTGTCTGTCTCTCCGGACCTTATTTGCTTCTAACACATGCAGGCGTGTATATGAACTGATCTCCCTACATATAGCCAGGTCGACTATAATTTGTTTTCACCAAGCACCAATACACTTAGCTCGCTAGTTATGTCTCTCCCTTTCTCGGACACACGACAGTTGATCTTCCTATGTAGTTACGTATGCTTACCACAACCATAACTTCTCCCCTCATCATCCTTGAATACCTCCCGACCCATCTCTCACACGCGCGTGCACATAGACAGACAGACATCCCTCGCCCTTTCTTATTGATATTGCACTCATACCCTCCGTTTGTCTAGCAGGCCTCTCCCACCATTTGTGAGACGCCACTCCACCACCAACCCTCCGATGCTCTACCTTTGTCTTTTTGCCAACCTTATTCCTCTGCTACACATATCCATGGATGTCGATCGATCTCCCTCAATACAGAGCTAGGTCTCTCTCCTTCCCCACACATATACTAGTCGATCGGTCTCTGCCCCCCCCCCACCACCACACACACACCGATAGTCGAACGTTGTAGGTAGGTATCCATGCCACAGAGAAAAACTGCACCTCTGCCCTCTCAAATTCCAGTAGGCCAGCCGCCCTCTATCTTTGACGTGGGAAAACACAAATTCGATGGTACTCTTTATCGATCGTGCAACCACACACTTCATCCCTGTTTTTAATTCTATCGATATCTCACGTCCATGACTCCGTTTCACACACATTGCATATGTGACATTTTTTTGTTTGAGATATCATCAACACATTGCCTCTATTTTGCACAAACCATCTCTCTCACACCTACCCACGTACGTACCTGCATCTAAAGAAGAAGTGCACGCAGGACGCACGTACTCACATCTCATTCCCGACCACACCCGCGCGGGTACACGATGGAGTTTCTATCTGTACGAAAAGGAAGCCCACGTGATAATTTGACGCGTGTAGCGGTTGTTTACTCGAAGGAGGGTCGGGTACCACACCTAGACGGAACAAAGTTCGACTTGACGCATTAGCATTAAATAAAGTTATATATTCATCAATGGCACGTATAGAATATAAAATGATTGCCGTGGCGAAAATGGAAAAATGGGTTTGTCTCTCATCACACCATCTCACACAAGGCAGCCGAGGCCTTTCTCCCAACGTTGGTCAGTGATCCGGCCGCATCGCGTCCGCCGGCGGAAAGGGAGGATGTGCATCGTCTCTCCGTTCGACGGTGTTGAGGCAGCACGTCCCGATCTGCGGTACCCGCCGTTCTCTCTGACCAAGCTCCGGCGCGGTAGGGCCTTCGCCACTTGCTCGCTGCCATAGTATGGGCAGATCCCGGTCGTCGGCGCCCTCCTTGTAACATCTCGACGACCCTCAGGTACAGCTTCCTCCGGCCTTGCTCCACTTCCCATCTTCCCACGTTGCTGCACGTGGATCTTCTTAGTGGTTTGCTTAAACCATATCTCGGTCGGCGTACTTTCCATCTTGCAATCTCGTCCTCAAACCATTTTTGATAAACCACCATGTGCTATCTTTCCCTTATTACATGGAACATGCTTCTTTTTTGTCGGCGTATGTGTCTTCAACTCATGTTATTGGGCACTAATTGTTTCCTTTCGACCTCCTTTTGCAAACAGGGCTATCCATTTTCACCTCGTTGCTATTGCGACCTTTTGGTGAGCTGCACAAATCACTTTTTTCTAAAGAGTGTTTTGTGCAGTTCCTTCAAAATGTCACATGGGCAACGTTTTTACATTTTTGTGGGACTGCGGAAAGGGAGATTGGTTTTGCTATCCTCCTCATCCAACTCCGTGCCTAATCTTCTCCAACAAGAATTTAGTCCTAAAGAGAGATCGTAGAGGTGATTGGCTTCTATTTATGTGTGTTATGTTTTATCATCTAGTTCCACTATTATTGTAATCACACTGACTGGATATCTTTGCAAACAGGGATGGTCCGCTCGATTTTAGTGGAGCTGCACAAAATGATCGGATTGTGGTGTCCTTCATACACCTCTTTCTTGGCTACGGAGCTTGGTGAAACTAGCTGCCAAGCAATGAACACTATGCCAAGGAAATGGAGCCATGCCTACGAACAACATCGATCAATTATATTTTTTTCTTTATTTGTACACCTTCTCACAACTTTGTCTTTAGTTGTGATGTGAATATTACCGCTGATCTGCGAACCATTGAGATGCATTAGCCATGGTAGTTTCATTTGTACTTGATGGAATGTTGTAACGAGATAATCTCGAGGCAAGACACATGAATCCTAAGTTGAAGCCTTTTTTTCCTGCAGGAACCAAAGTTGAAACCTTCATAGCATCACAGTACAATTTCATTAAAATTATGCGTACATATAAACAAATCCTGAAGGATTGATAGCAATGCCAGAAACAATTCAACTTCGTTTCGCCGACATGTTGGACATCCTTCATCTGGCTCCACCTGCCATGCAACAATATTGAGTGCACAACACAACTTCATGGAAAGATTCACCCCGGTCCTTGGGCTGCATAGTAATGACTAGTGAGTAGTCAAATCACAGAGCCCCACCTTCGCCATAGTAAGTTTCTCGGACAAAGCAACCATCATTTCTCTGTTCCTTGAATCCGCTGGTACTCCCATATTCCCACAGTAATAAGTTGCTTGGGCGAATCAACCATCACTATATCCGCTCATGTGTGATGACCACAGGAGCTATCCATTCAGATTGCATGTTAAGAAAATAAAGGTCGATAGCTAATGCGGCAAACTTTCAAAAAAAAACTAATGCGGCACCTCAGGCCAACGCGGCCAGATCGCATTTTGCACGAGAAATTACACACCATGTTTCGTTGACATGTGGTCCCGTTCCAACATATCAGTGAGACGACGACGAGTCCTGGTCTACTAGTATTTCTAAATGGACATGTAGGCCGGGGCGCCTCTTCGTGTACCGTGGCAAACTGGCAACCGTCCACCGACTCTTCGCCTTTCCCTCTCGATTTGGAACTGTTGTCGCACGCTCTTCCTCTCGCTCCTCCATTTTCCTTCAGCCCTTCACCCTTCCTTCTGCCATTGTTCGATCGTCTTCTCCATGGAGGGAACAGGCCAAAATCGACCCCGTTATTCTTGCCCCGATCTGAAAGATGACGTGGTGGAGGAACTCATTGATCGGTGCGACGTCATCACCTCGGCTAGCAAGGCAGGTTCACTCAAGACCATTCTCGACTCAACTAATAACATCATTACAAGGAACCCAAGGGTCAAGGAGAGGTTTGATCTCCCCTATCTTCTTCGCCGTGACCCTCATGACTACTGGCGCGGGGACGACGGAGGCCTTGCCTTGTGCAAGTTGATGCCACTTGATAATGATACGTATGATGTTAAAATGCCATCGCATGAGGGCAAGGATTGGGCAGGCACAAATGGAGATTGGGTTGTTTATATTGGTTACAACTACGAGTGGGAACTTGTGAATGTGTACACTCATCACTGGGTTCCACTTCGAAAAATCTCAGCAGACTGCCCAGAGGTTGAGCACATGAGTATTCTACACACGTTCAAATACGGTCATGGTGATTGTCTTCTATGGAAGATAGCAATTTTTCAAGTTCCCAACCGCTCTTGGAATTACAAGAACTATGAAGTTGTACCTATCTTTGACAAGCTTGTTGCCGTCCTTTGTGGTTCGACTCGATGGATATTGCTCAAAAATCAGTTTCTATACACGGATGTATACTGTGATGCAATTCAATACGAGGGTCTTTTGTTTGCTTCCACCGCTCATGGCACTGTTTTTGCATGGGATCCTCGTAGTTTCGGTACGTTTGTCTTCCACCGTAATTATAATTGTTTCATCCACATGCATGCGGGTTAGCAAGTTTCCCTTTACTAATTAACCTTCTTCTTGTGTTTACAAGGTCCTATGAACATTCCACCACCTATACTTGAAAAATTTTATAACCAAGGGGGAGATGACGATGGTGATGATCACGAGCATGAGGACGAGCAGAATGTATATACTTAGTGGCGCCTGGCAACTAATTCTGATGGATCACCTCTTCTTGTCCGTATACAGCGCATTGAGTTTGTTACTACCGAGGGAGCACGTGTTGTCTCCCATGGTCGCACTCTCCAGACCTATTCCAACTTCCAACACCCATTGCATGGTATTCGGGATGGATACTAGTGTGCTAGCGCCAACACCTTCTCCCTGGTACAGAATTGATAGTCTTGGAGAAAACTCGCTCTTCCTTAGGAAAAACTATCCGATGATGGTGAAAGGCGATCCAACTGCTGTTGACACAATGTTACTAGTACCATTTATGAGAAGCAACTGTGTCTATACCTCGGACATTTGGGTGGCTCCCTACCCTAGTACTGATATAGTAGGCCGCTTCAGCCTGGATGATCAGTCATGCGTTGGTTTCGAGATCGACAATAGATGGCCCGTCCCAGAGAATCACTTGTGGTTCAAAGGAAGCGTTTCCAACACCGAGGATTGGTTGAGTTGATGTTCATTTCATTGCTTTTTATTTGTTGTGTGATGAAAACTTTAGTATTTATAATGTATCCTTGTTGCCGATGTGGGTTTGTATGTAATAAAATGATATGCCTGTGATAAACTCACTAAATTTATGAATGCTTTTGAGTCGCTTCTCTGAGTGAGTGGTGCGACGAGGCAAAAAAATATTTTCCAAATACATAATTGTACGTGCATTGCAACAGGTTATCGGATGAGGCCAATCAACAATAGTAGTACACTATTTGTACTAGCTTCACATGCTTCGCGCGTCGGGCGACTGTTTTTACTGTAGCCATATGTTAATGTGTTCGTTGTACGTAACCAGCACCTCGAATCCTCGATACTAGTACTATATAGTAAGTAGTAGGAGTAGTAGGGTGGCATGGGCCAGAACAAGCATTCATGTCCAGGAGTACGACACACGCCACCACCACGACATCCATCTGACACCATATTATTTCTTGGAGTCCGTGCTAGAGCAATCTCTTCAACCTCGTCGTTTCTCTAACTTCAGCCATCGCACGGTGGGCGAGGTGGGGGTTTGCCGATAGCCGGTTTCCTCAACTACGGTCCTACTTGTAATGCCAACTCCACCGCACGACCCCAAACGGACCTCCGTTTTGCACGAACTCCAACGATAATTTTGACTAGAAAAGCAAGATCAAAGAGAACAAGAACCACAAGAATACATTTTACTACTCTAGAAGATATCCAACTTCCATAACTACTCCTGTAAGTTGGATTAGTGCCTTCTCGATGCATTCATTGTTGATCTACGGAGGCTCGATCTTACGTGCTTCTTTCTTCTTCGAGTGTAAAGAAGTAGACGTTGCTTCCTCGCATCTAGTCTCATGTCTAGCCTCTATTATAGTAGGAGTATCAACAAGTGCACTAGTCCCATCTCTAGCATCTATGCTAGATAAAAGTGCTAGAACATCTACTAAATTGCGGTCTATCAATATATCGATGTACTCTTCTTCCCAATACCAAAACTTGCATCCATTCTACTCCCTCCATTCCACAATACATGCCTTCTATTTGTGAAAATATAGATGTATCTAGACATGTTTTTGTATATAGGTACATCCATTTTTGGACAAATGGAAGTCAAGTATTTTGGAATGGAGGGAGTACACAATAAGTTTTTTTAAGTTAGCACAACTAGTCTAATCCGAGAGCACAACCGAAGATTTGGTCGGGTTCTTCCTCCTTTTGCCAACACGTGGGACATCCAGCATCCAGGTCGTGTCATGCAAGTTGTAGTTGAAGCCACGTGATGTGCATCTTGGGTTAAACTCTAAATAGAATCTTACTACTCTTGAGTAACTCCAAAAGCGGCCACCGAAGATCTTTATTGGATTTGTTTTTCGTCACCAGGATGTCGAGGTGAACGATGTGCAGGTTCAGTGTGTCCTCTTGTGTTTTCACTGACATGTGGGACCGCATCTAAGCAAACAGACAATGGGCTCCGCGCGTCCGCTGGCTGACTAAGAAGAGAGATAGAGGAGGGCTGAGCACGGACTCCAAGAAATTTATTCTACGTAACCAGCACCTCGATATTCATGTTTGGTTATTTCTAGAATAAAAAAAAGGAGGTACCCCTACTTATGTTACTCCCACTACGCGTAGCCTAAGGTTAGTAGGTGACGTTGTGCTTGGCTCTTCGCCTCTTCCAGAAGTCGATGGTTCTACAGTAGTACTTCTGGCAATCTGACACCAAATGAACTGCTGCATGTCCACCGCTTGTAAGCAAAAGTTTCTCCTCGTGCCGCGAGCCACCGCGCACGCGTTGGTGAGGGAGAAGGCGTAATCAAGCTTCTCATCGTTCTGCGAGTTGACGGGACACAACAAAGTTATTTAGTATGTACTCTCTCCAAAAAAGGGCTGACATGTCATTGCTACCATCCCGTGCTCCGTTGTTGTGTACGTGCACTATTCACATGCCATCGAGGAAAAAAATATTGCGTAGGTGCCATCGAAGTGCACGTCTCACTAACGCACTGCTTATCTGCTTATCTCCATTTTCTTGCATGGCACGTGCACCTTGATGCTAGATGTCTCGCGTGTTAGGAAAAGGATGAACAAAGCTCACGTAAAAGAAAAGAGTTGAAGAGCATAGATTCCTGACGACCGAGAAGGAGCAAGGAACCTCACGGTGGAGCGTCTGCAAGGAACCTTGCGTGTCTTCCCCTGTTTTTTGTCGCCTGCCCACCTATAAACAAATAAAAGAACATGAACTTTTTGCTAACCACTAGAAACGGTACATCAGGATGCTAAGTTGAAGATGTTTTATACTCCCTCCATTCCCAAATATAAGTCTTTTTAGAGATTTTAATAAGGGACTACATATGAAACAAAATTAGTGAATCTACACTCTAAAGTATGTCTACATACATCTGTATTTTGTAGTCTATTTGAAATGGCTACAAAGACTTATATTTAGGAACGGAGGGAGTAGTTTTATATTGAATTATTGATAACCACGCAACAAACCACGCATGTACAGGACGCATGCAGCCACGCATGTACACAAGCCAACACACTAACTCCATCTGATCCAACTCATGCACATACGCACACAGCATGGAGCACACAACGCATGTACACAACACGTGCATGCACACACGCTCGGCCGCAGAATGCACGTGAATAACACATGCATGCGCACACACTCGGCTGCATGGAGGCGTGCGCCATCCACGGTGATGTCCAGTTCGTCGTGCTATGGCAAAGCTCGCATGCAATGGCGCATACGCATCTCTTGTAGCACCTCTTTGCCATCGTTGCTCAACTACTAGTCGGAGACGAAGACGACCGCAGCCTTGGCCTTAGAGCTAGCACCAATGGAAAACACGCACGCTGCACATACACGAGAACATACGGAGTGCCCACGACGTGGTGGTGGTGCGTCCCCAGTCGCCTCTACTCCTTCTGCGCACGTTGTCTATCAAGGCAGCTGCATGCTAATGATGATGTGGGTGAGATCTTCTAGGACTCAGATGATGACGTGGAAAATTATGAGACACAAGGTGACGTACACCGTCAAGGTCCACGGTCAAGGGGTGCTAGTAAGTGCTTAGATGTGCTTAGAGCAAGTACAATAGAGTTGAGTCAGCGGGCTATAAGGAATAAACTAGTATATTTCTGCTTAGTTGGAGGAAAGAGAAGAGGAGAGAGAAGGTAAGCGGGCTCTTCGTGAAGAGCCAGCTCTAGCACGTGCTCCTAGGCACTTTGTGAGAATGAAAGGTGGGCACTACACCATGACACTGCATTTCCAACAACCAGGTTGGTCGGGAAAACAACTTCTGCCGACAAACAGTCTGTTGGTAAAGAGTATTCCCGACCGACACTGTCTGTTGGAGAAAGTCTAGACGGGAAAACCCTTTCCCGACCGACTTATCTTTGCCGACCGACAGTTCGACAGCTATTGAAAAACTTTCCCGACCGACTGGCTGACAGTATTTTTTGCCGACCAACTTTCTGTTAGCAGCTTTTCCCGACCGACTGTTTGACGGTGTTTGTTTTACCGAGCGACTTTCTGTTGGCCCTCTCATGAGCCTTTGCCGACCAACACTCAGATGGTGTTTTGTTTTGCCGACCAACAGTTCATCAACATTTTCTTTAGCCAACCACAACTTTAGTTAACTTATGGTACTGATTATAACATACATATAATGAAATCACCAAGACACCATACATCATAGATTCACATCAGGTGCACCAAACATTTTTGTTTCATTAACTAATCGTCACATACATATACTTCAGTCTGTTCTAAAGATATCCACCAAGACACCATGCATCATGTTCAGAAAAAGATAGCTAAAAGATACAAGTCTGAGATGTTATTTGTACACAATGAAAGCTAAAACATGCAGTTGACGCGGAGCGCTGGCCTCACGGTTCCTTGTGGGTGCAGTCCTTTTGTTTGCTTCCTACAAAAGTTAAACATGTCTCAGTTATAATACACTATCAGAAACTGCATTTTCTTTAAAATTTGCAAACATTCCATATGTCAGTGCAATCCTTTTTTTTGTTTAGTCAATCACATGTTGCTACTAGAAATAATAGAAGCGCTTAGCTAGCTTCATACTATATCTTAAAATATTTACATGTAAATTGTGTTGACTTCTTACACAGTAGTCTCTATAAATAATAGAAGCGCTTAGCTAGCTTCATACCAAAGACTAGAAAAAATATCACCAAAGGCATACAATCAGAACATGCAACCATTAAAATAACAATGTGAACTACATAAAGTGTCATATGTGAAACTAGGTAAGAGCAGCTATAACATGGACTAGGAGTAGGTAAGCATTAGCAGTTACCCAAGTGTCCAAGCCAAACCCAATGCACCAAAAGCATATTGAGCTGCTATTGCGCAGAACTGGACAACAGTACCAAAACACCAACACAGAGGAGCATCTCATTCTCAAAAATACATATAATAATAAATATAGAGAAGTCAACAACGATGTGTTAACACAAACGCTGATCCTCAGCTAAGATTACCCCAACTGGCCCACCATCTCCATAAGGAGCTGACAGGTCAGCAAAACCATATGTTTCTTCTCTTTAAAAATAAATAAGATAGATTACTCAATTGGCATAGGCATAAAAACTGGAGTGCGTACGGAAGACTAGCCTATCTGAAGTTGGATCATAAGAATGAACTTAAAATATATACTGCTGGATGTATAGATTTAATCGCAAGAAATAAATACAGTATAAATACCTTACTCATCTATAGGAGTAGCAGATCATCGCTGTTTGCATAACGCACCAGTAATCCAATACGTTCACAAGTGCCCCGAGTAGCCGGAATGAGGAATCCTTGTGCACAACTGCCCTGAACATATAAAGAAAAAGAAAAGTCTAATTGTGATCCTGGAGCTATTTATTCCATAGCAGGGTTAAATAAGCTGAAGTTCTTGTTCTCAGAGCACAGAGATTAAATGTAGACTCTTGTATTTGTGAGAATTCTACAATTCTAGTAAGGTGCCAACTGAGAGGGAAAGCATGAGGCATGAACTGACGGAAGAAATATTCAAAGCCTAATGATGACAGTTCTGGCGCTTCTCCAGAGAAAAAGAGAAGATGCAAAAGATGAGGGGCTCCCCCTTCAACAAGAAGAGTGGCTCAGTTTTGCAGAGAGTTGTGAGTGCTTCAACGGGAACAGAAGATGACAATTTTACTGCGAAAATTCATTTGGGCTGCAGCTTACTATTTGTCCTATTTTCTCAGCCAGTTTGACCAGAGTTCTAGAGCTGCACCACCCAGCTCCAGGACATCGTTGGTGTGTAGTAGAAATGCAACATTTTTGTTCACCATATTTTTCTAAGAGGAAGGACTGGAATGAAATTACACGTATTTCACAGAGAAGTGAAATGGAATGCTATTGGGAGCCTTGTAATACGGTTGTCTCTAGATGAACAAACACCGATGACCTGACACATGAAGATCATGAAGGCCTGCATTCTCGGATGCCTCCCAGGCTTAGTCCTACTAAAGGCACTCAAAATTAACCTTATTGGTGAAATTGACTTTCAGGTCAGTTAGCTTCTCTAGAGTATAGAGCTAGGCAAGCATTCCTTCTCCCCCTCTTTATAGAAAGAGCAATGGAAATGTACTCTGTTTTATCTGATTCCACGACCTGGTAGCCATACATGGTTCGAACCACACATTTAATTGACTCAGTTGGATTCAAGTCTGCATTGTTGTTTGGTGAAACTACTGATGGGGTTGATAAGGAGAATCTGCATGCTGCAGATTTCTCTGCACAAATAAAGCTCACCACGTCGACCTGAAAATTGATGGTGAAAATCCTTAGAGCAAAATGGTACCGTGTTACCTAATTAATAAGTTAGATAAATGATTGTCTTGTTTTTCATGTTCCTTTAATTGTTCAAAAGCACTTGTTTGACATGATTGAACAATACGTGATATTTTAAGCACCTGCTGACGGGTAATTATTCGCAAGCTAATCAAGCACCTATTCAGGCAAAGATCGCAAGAGACAAAGAAGAGCTTTTGCCGCCTATCATATTGACCATTTTTTCAGGTATCATGTTGACCTTCTACCACTGAACTAATTGGAACAAAGATATGGGCATCAATAGATATGAGCACAATTAGTTCAGTCACAAATGTGAAGCAGGTCAATACGGAGATGAACACATATAGTGCCCGATGTCCAAAAAATGTGTTACATTGTTGCACAAAAAGCAAGGCCAAAGCCACAATATTTTTCTTCCAATAAGCTACTGTAGTATTTATTCATGATATTTTTTCATCTGAGAGATTCAGGGAAATTTCTGCGGGTGTAGTGGCATACAATCAATATCCAACAAAGTAACAAGTTCTTAAACGCCAACCTTTTTCGATGAGTAACAACGACCTATTTAACATGAAAAATATTTCATCTTTACATCGGTGTTTGTTATCATATTCCAAGAGACATGAAAAAGAATCACTTGACAGTAAATCACTGAGCTCAAAGGCTAGATGTGCCAGAGCAGATAGAGGAGGAAGGAGAGACCAGTGACTCACCCACATAGTCGTAGCTAGTGATGGAGTCGTGGGAGCCGACGCCGACGTCACGGGGCAACAACCCCGCCATCTCATTGGCGCCATAAGCAAGGCAGTGCACCACCACTTCCAGCTCACCTTGCGCCACAGGGGGACTTCCCGGTGGTGATGTTGAGCACCTACGTGGGCATCCTAACAGAGCCCATCACCAACAGCTGCATGTCCTTGGCTACGTTCACAACAGTTACTTGTTGTTAATGGTCATCTCAACCTCTCAATGGTGATCTGCTTGAGAACGTCCAAGGAGCTGACAAGGTCGATCACCCTCTTGTGCACCCGCATCTCAAAGTTGTCCCAGCTGTTGGTACCTGATTAGCAAGCAAGACAACATTGTTAGACTAAGATTTTAAAAAAATGATAACAAACTTCAGCAGAAGCATGGGAACAAACAACTAATTTCTGAGCGGTTGAACTTTACCACACAAAAACTAAACAAATGATAAAAAAAATTATCTTGAGAATCGTAATATTTCATCTAAAAGATGTGACCCAGGAAGGTTAAGAGACGTCTAAGGCAACCTTTAATTTAATCATTGTGAAGACACTTGTTCAAAGTAGTTACAACAGAAAATGAGCATGCTATATGTCTACCAACTAATACTTTGCTGGCCATGGAACAGAAATCCATGGTTCATATATTTTTCCTACCAGGTGAAATTATGGTCCTTATCTTAACTCATGCTGAAAATTCCTTATCATTTCTTCGTGGTTACAAGTGATAAAGAAACTAGCCAAGGAAATGGTTGTCTAGTTTACATGGAGAAGAAGAAAACATAAAAAGGAAGCAATCTGACAAAACCATCAATTACGTGCATAACCGCATAACTAGCCAGAGAGCATCTCATGAGTTTATCTACACGAACATAAGTGTTTTGCAAAAACTCAACAGAAGTAGATATAATAATCATTTCACTATTTACTAACCAATAGAAGGACATCCTAATCCTTTCACTACAGACCATGGGGACATACAAACTTCCCGTACCTCACCAGCTTTGAAGTTTATGAATTAGCTTGGATTTCCAGATGCATATGTATGTAAACGTACATAATAAGACGGACCTATATATGTGAGATGTGGTATAACTCCAAATTTAACAACTTTGTGTTATGCTTACTGCTTGTTTCCCCTTCCCTTGTTGATGAGTATAACTCCAAATTCAGCAACGATGTGCTATGTTCCTTCATCCTGTAGTAAATAGGGAGTAGTCCATTGAATCAAATCCACGCATCAAAATCCCAAAAGGTTAAATCCATGGGGATACACACTTCAGACAGAGAGGGGAGGAGCGAGACCATACGACGGAGAGAGATCTTACCCAAAGCCTGAACCTAGAAGCTGCATGTGGATTACAAAGTGTTGGTGCTTGAACTAATGACGCCGCTCACCAGGAACCCAACACTGAAAGCTTCTAGGCAAGGTAGGTGGAAACGGAGATGGGGTTGGACATCACGAGCAGCAGCACCTTCAGGGAGTGCTTCGCCACAGCCAGCATGGTCTTCCAGTACAAGGCATCGCTCCTCTATAGTAGGTTGAGCCCTGTCTTCCCCGAGATCTGCCCGGCTCCCTCCGTGATGATGAGGGTTCGAGCAGAGAGATCACCTGGTCATAGGAAGGTTCAGGCGCGTGGGAGAAGGTGGCATGGGGCGGCAGGCCAGCAGGTGCGGGAGCGGCAGGGAGCCCAGGGTGGCTGGCGCGGGGAATGAGGAAGGGGAAACTAGGGATTTGGCTCGCGCGTGCGGTGACTTCGTTGCAGAGGGGGGAAACTTCGCGGGCTTGGGCCAAATGTTGGCGCTAACTTTAATTCCTGCACGCGCGCATAGGCCCAATTGTAACAGACAGTTGGTCAACATTATTTCACGACCGAAGAAGCAATGGGCACAAGAGCTTTCCCGATCGATTGTTTGTAACTTTTCGCATGATTCCCCTACCGACTGTCTGCCACAAGTTTTTCTGACCAACCGTCGGTCGGCGATACTGACTTTTTGCAACACACGTCCGTAGGAAATTTGTTCTACGTAACCAGCACCTCGATATTCACATGTGGTTGTTTCTAGAATAAAAAAAGGAGGTACCCCTACTTATGTTACTCCCACTACGCCTAGCCTAAGGTTAGTAGGTGACGTTGCGCTTGGCTCTTCGCCTCTTCCGGAAGTCGATGGTTCTACAGTAGTACTTCTGGAAATCTGACACCAAATGAACTGTTGCACGTCCACCGTTTGTAAGCAAAAGTTTCTCCTCGTGTCGCGAGCCATCGTGCACGCGTTGGCGAGGGAGAAGGCGTAATCAAGCTTCTCTTCGTTCTGCTAGTTGACGGGACACAACAAAGTTATTTAGTTCGTACTCTCTCCAAAAAAGGGCCGCCATGTCATTGCTACCATCCCGTGCTCCATTGTTGTGTACGTGCACTATTCACGTGCCATCGAGGAGAAAAAATATTGCGTAGGTGCCATCGAAGTGCAGGACTCACTTACGCACTGCTTATCTGCTTATCTCCATTTTCTTGCATGACACGTGCACCTCGATGCTAGATGTCTCGCGTGTTGGGAAAAGGATGAACAAAGATCACGTAAAAGAAAAGAGTTGAAGAGCATAGATTCCTGACGACCGAGAAGGAGCAAGGAACCTCGTGGTGGAGCGTCTGCAAGGAACCTTGTGCGTCTTCCCCTATTTTTTGCCGCCTGCCCACCTATAAACAAATAAAAGAACATGAACTTTTCGCTAACCACTAGAAACAGTACATCAGGATGCTAAGTTGAAGATGTTTTATACTCCCTCCATTCCCAAATATAAGTCTTTTTAGAGATTTTAATAAGGGACTACATATGAAACAAAATTAGTGAATCTACACTCTAAAATATGTCTACATACATCTGTATGTTGTAGTCTATTGGAAATGGCTACAAAGACTTATATTTAGGAACGGAGGGAGTAGTTTATATTGAATTATTGATAACCACGCAACAAGCCACACATGTACAGGACACATGTAGCCACGCATGTACACAAGCCAATGCACTAACTCCATCCGATCCAACTCATGCACATACGCGCACAACATGGAGCACACAACGCACGTACACAACACGTGCATGCACACACGCTCGGCCGTAGAATGCACGTGAATAACACATGCATGTGCACACACTCGGCTGCATGGAGGCGTGCACCATCCGCGGCGACGTCCACTTCGTCGTGCTACGGCAAAGCTCGCATGCAACGGCGCATACGCATCTCTTGCAGCACCTCTTTGCCGTCATTGCTCAACTACTAGTCGGAGACGAAGACGACTGCAGCCTCGGCCTTAGAGCTAGCACCGATGGAGAAACACGCACGCTGCATGTACACAAGCACGTACGGAGTGCCCATGACATGGTGGTGGTGCGTCCCCAGTCGCCTCTACTCCTTCTGCGCACGATGTCTATCAAGGCGGCTGCATGCTAATGATGATGTGGGTCAGATCTTCTAGGACTCAGATGATGACGTGGAAAATTATGAGACACAAGGTGACGTACACCACCAAGGTCCACGGTCAAGGGGGTGCTAGTAAGTGCTTAGATGTGCTTAGAGCAAGTACAATAGAGTTGAGTCAGCGGGCTATAAGGAATAAACTAGTATATTTCTGCTTAGTTGGAGGAAAGAGAAGAGGAGAGAGAAGGTAAGCGGGCTCTTCGTGAAGAGCCAGCTCTAGCACGTGCTCCTAGGCACTTTGTGAGAATGAAAGGTGGGCCACATAATAAAAAAGTAGTACACCCTTTTGATCTACTATTGTACATGTTGACTATAAGATGGGCTATAGATGACATGGCACTGGCTTATAGCCAGCAGCTGGCTATACTATTAACCATGCTCTTAGAGGAGGTGCTAAGTGCATTAAATGGCTTAGTAACTCAAGTTTTCAATGCATAGGTGCTTAGTTTATTGGTGCCACATCATATTTTATGCCTACGTGGCAGGCTTAGCGGCTATACATGGTGGAGCACTGGGAGAGGCCAAGGCTGGTCATAGTGGGGAGTAACTTATACTGTAACATATTACTATGTTACTCTAGACATCTCTATAAACCGGGAAGGAGGTTGTAGTAACATGGACTAGTGTTATATGCAGAGTATGGGAGCACATGATATTTCCCCGTCCGGACCGATCCCAAGTTGGCTTCTCACCTTCTTGGCCCAACAAAAACCCCTCCCACCTCCCACGCGCGCTTCCCGCCCGGTGCCAGCTAAGCCCACTGCTCCACATTGATGGCAAGTCAGGGGGACACAACCTCTCACTGCTTCCGTCGTTGAAGCGGCGCGCCGACCGAGGGCACCGCCCGCTGCATGCCCGACATTTCAGACTACACAGTGGAGAGTAACTTTAGAGCAAGCACTACAATTAGGTGATATAAGCAGGCTATAAGGACTGAAATATAATATTTGTGCTTAGTTGAAGGAGAGAGAAGAGGAGAGAGAAGAGAAGCGGATTGTAAATGTGTAGCCGGTTGTACTCCACCATACTTTGTGAGACAAAAGGTGGGGCCATTAGTAATGATATACTATTTATACTAAAGGGACTAACGAACGCCTTAATTACTCTGTTTTTTGAGACAAACCTTGGTGGGGCTATTATTGACTTTTTTTGAGATATTATTGAATTGGACGTGGGCTTTGGGGGCCAAAGGCCTACTATTATACTCGCACGACCGGCCTGACATGCTCTACCCTAGCCGCCGCTGTATCATATGGTTTCGCACGATTCCAGATCTTAGCTCCGCCACGCAATTCTTCTCCAGCCCCTTCCGGCGTGCACCACGAGAAGGGACAATAGTCCTCCAAACCCCGCCTTTCGTGATCCTGTACGGGAGATGGGCGATCAGGTTTTTGGGGAGCATACTCCTGTGACTGCTGCCAGCGACAACTTCCTCAATGAAAGCCTTCTTCCCCGACCTCAGTAACCTCTTCATCAACGACATGAGTGACAACATCAACCACTTCGGTTCTGCTCCCGCTGTATAGTATGTGATTATGTCCTCCTGGTTTAGTCCGCAACATTACTTTGATGTTTGCAATTATCGTCATGATCTATTTACTACTGATTTGGATTAAATCTCATACTAAATTGTTCATATATTCAACAATCCATTCAAAAATCCTGATTACAGACAATTTACTCTGAGTGGTTTTGCTGCGCTTTTGAAACCGCCTACTTTTAAGGGGGTGCGATATAAAAAGTGGCGCACAAGAGCAGTATATTGTTTTCAGATCATGTACTGCTATGACGCCACTAAGGGTAAGCCTGAGGGCGATCTTAATCCTACACAGCAGGAAGCTTTTCAGTACATGGATACCCTCTTCAATGCCGCCCTGCTGAGTGTCCGATTCCATTGTGGATTCATATATGTCGTTTGACAGCGGCAAAGACATATGCGCTGCACTCGAGGCCATTTTTGGGCCCTCGGGCGCTGGCAACGAGTTGTACGTCATGGAGCAATTCTGTGACTACAAGATGACTGATGAGCGCTCTATTGTTCAGCAGACTCATGAGATACAGTCACTCTCTAAGGAACTTGAGTACTTTAAGTGTGGGTTGCCGGACTAATTTGATGTTGGGACCATCATTGCCAAGCTTTCACCTTCGTGGAACGATTTTGCTACTTCTCTGAAAAACAAGAGACATGAGTTTTCTGTTTTGGATCTCATTAGCACTCTTGATTTTGAGGAGAAGGTGAGAGCAAAAGACACACGTGCTCGGGTCACTGAGGGAGCTTCTAGTGCCCACATGGTACACAAGAAGAACTTCCTGCCCAACCAGCCCCAAAACAACAAGAACAAATCTCAGGGGAAAGGCAAGTTTGGTGCAAAGAACAAGCCGTCACATTCTACCAACTTCAAGAAGAATTCTCATAACGGGAAGGGATACAAACCTCAATTTTGGTAGCACCGCACAAAATTTATATGGCTGCATCTACCTGCTGTTAGCTAACCTCATGGTGCTCCAGGTATTCCTACATTCGTAATTAGGTACAATGACCACCGCAAGATGAAATTAGCTTATTCGTACGTTGACTTGCTGAATGCAGTGCGGAACGATCCTGTCGTGTGTGGAGGAGCAAACAAGCAGTGCAGCCGAAGGTGGAAATCAACCAAGGACTTATGAAATTATATATAATCTTCCTCAGGAAGGTCAATATCCCCTTCATCTAGATGATCATGTTTTGTCATGCCGAGCTATTGATATGTGCTACTGTTTTGCAACACCGTTTCAGTATAGCTACTATTTTCCTATCTTTTCAGATTCAGGACAATGAATACGATTTCAGGGGAACTGCACAACATGGACTCATGTTAAATCTCTATTGCCTCATGTGTTTGCTACAAATGTGTCAGCATCAATTGCAAGATGAAGTAGCTAGCTAGCTCTGGAGTTGCCAACATGCTCAAAGTGCTCGCAACATTGAGAAGAAACAAGCATTCCTAGGAAATTAATGCTTGCCCAGGGTGAAGGAAATATGCCCTAGAGGCAATAATAAAGTTAATATTTATTTCCTTATTTCATGATAAATGTTTATTATTCATGCTAGAATTGTATTAACCAGAAACATAATATATGTGTGAATACATAGACAAACATAGTGTCACTAGTATGCCTCTACTTGACTAGCTCGTTAATCAAAGATGGTTAAGTTTCCTAACCATAGACATGAGTTGTCATTTGATTAATGGGATCACATCATTAGGATAATGATGTGATTGACTTGACCGATTCCGTTAGCTTAGCACTTGATCGTTTAGTATGTTGCTATTGCTTTCTTCATGACTTTTACATGTTCCAATAACTATGAGATTATGCAACTCCCGTTTACCGGAGGAACACTTTGTGTGCTACCAAACGTCACAATGTAACTAGGTGATTATAAAGGTGCTCTACATGTGTCTCCGAAGGTACTTGTTGGGTTGGCGTATTTCGAGATTAGGATTTGTCACTCCTATTGTCGGAGAGGTATCTCTGGGCCCACTCGGTGATGCACATCACTATAAGCCTTGCAAGCATTATAACTAATGAGTTAGTTGCAGGATGATGTATTACGGAATGAGTAAAGAGACTTGCCGGTAAAGAGATTGAACTAGGTATTGAGATACCAACGATCGAATCTCGGGCAAGTAACATACCGATGACAAAGGGAACAACGTATGTTGTTATGCGGTTTGACCGATAAAGATCTTCGTAGAATATGTAGGAGCCAATATGAGCATCCAGGTTCTGCTATTGGTTATTGACCAAAAACGTGTCTCGGTCATGTCTACATAGTTCTCAAACCTGTAGGGTCCGCACGCTGAAGGTTTTGATGATAGTTATATTATGAGTTTATCAGTTTTGATGTACCGAAGGAGTTCGGAGTGCCAGATGAGATCAGGGACATGACGAGGAGTCTCGAAATGGTCGACACGTAAAGATCGATATATTGGACGACTATATTCGGATGTCGAAAAGGTTCCGAGTGGTTCGGGTATTTTTCGGAGTACCGAGGAGTTACGGGAATACGGGGAAGAAGTATATGGGCCTTATTGGGCTTTAGGGGAGAGATAGGCAGGCCCCCCCCCAATGACTAGTCCGAATTGGACTAGGGGGAGGGGCGGCGCCCCCTCCTTCCTTCTCTTCCCTCTCCCCCTTCCTTGTCTCCTACTCCTACTACATGGAAGGGGAGGAATCCTACTCCTGGTGGGAGTAGGACTCCTCCAGGGCACGCCATAGGGGCCGGCCCTCTTCCCCTCCTCCACTCCTTTATATACGGGGACAGGGGGGCACCTCTAGACACAACAATTGATCTCTTGATCTCTTAGTCGTGTGCGGTGCCCCCCTCCACAATAGTCCTCCTCGATAATATTGTAGCGGTGCTTAGGCGAAGCCCTGCGACGGTAGAACATCAAGATCGTCACCACGCCGTCGTGCTGACGGAACTCTCCCTCGACACTTGCCTGGATCAGAGTTCGAGGGACGTCATCAAGCTGAACGTGTGCTAGAACTCGGAGGTGTCATAGTTTCGGTGCTTGATCGGTCGGGCCGCGAAGATGTACGACTACATCAACCATGTTGTTCTAACGCTTCCGCTTTTGTCTACGAGAGTACGTGGACACACTCTCCCCTCTCGTTGTTATGCATCACCATGATCTTGCGTGTGCATAGGAAATTTCTTGAAATTACTACGTTCCCCAAAAGTGGCATCAGAGCCAGGTTTTATGCGTAGATGTTATATGCACGAGTAGAACACAAGTGAGTTGTGGACGATACAACTCATACTGCTTACCAGCATATCATACTTTGGTTCGGCGGTATTGTTGGATGAAGCGGCCCGGACCGACATTACGCGTACGCTTACGCGAGACTGGTTCTACCGACGTGCTTTGCACATAGGTGGCTAGCGGGTGCCTGTTCCTCCAACTTTAGCTGAACCGAGTGTGGCTACGCCCGGTCCTTGCGAATGTTAAAACAACACTAACTTGATGAACTATCGTTGTGGTTTTGATGCGTAGGTAAGAACGGTTCTTGCTCAGCCCGTAGCAGCCACGTAAAATTTGCAATAACAAAGTAGAGGACGTCTAACTTGTTTTTGCAGGGCATGTTGTGATGTGATATGGTCAAGACGTGATGCTATATTTTATTGTATGAGATGATCATGTTTTGTAACCGAGTTATCGACAACTAGCAGGAGCCATATGGTTGTCGCTTTATTGTATGAAATGCAAGCGCCCTATAATTGCTTTACTTTATCACTAAGCGGTAGCCATAGTCGTAGAAGCAATAGATGGTGAAACGACAACGATGCTACTATGGAGATCAAGTTGTCGCGCCGGTGACGATGGTGATCACGACGGTGCTTCGGAGATGCAGATCACAAGCACAAGATGATGATGGCCATATCATATCACTTATATTCATTTCATGTGATGTTTATCCTTTATGCATCTTACCTTGCTTTGATTGACGGTAGCATTTTAAGATGATCTCTCACTAATTATCAAGAAGTGTTCTCCCTGAGTATGCACCGTTGCATAAGTTCTTCGTGTTGAGACACCACGTGATGATCGGGTGTGATAGGCTCTACGTTCAAATACAACGGGTGCAAAACAGTTGCACACGCAGAATACTTAGGTTAAACTTGAGGAGCCTAGCATATACAAATATGGCCTCGGAACACGGAGACCAAAAGGTCGAACGTGAATCATATAGTATATATGATCAACATAGTGGTGTTCACCATTGAAAACTACTCCATCTCACGTGATGATCAGACATGGTTTAGTTGATTTGGATCATGTGATCACTTAGATGACTAGAGAGATGTCTGTATAAGTGGGAGTTCTTTAGTAATATGATCAATTGAACTTAAATTTATCATGAACTTAGTCCTGGTAGTATTTTGCAAATTATGTTGTAGATCAATAGCTCGTGTTGTTGCTTTCATATGTTTATTTTGATATGTTCCTAGAGAAAACTGTGTTGAAAGATGTTAGTAGCAATGATGCAGATTGGATCCATGATCTGAGGTTTATCCTCATTGCTGCACAGAAGAATTATGTCCTTGATGCACCTCTAGGTGACAAACCTATTGCAGGAGCAGATGCATACATTATGGATGTTTGGCTAGCTCAAAATGATGACTACTTGATAGTTTAGTGCACCATGCTTAAACAGATTAGAATCAGGACTTGAAAGACGTTTTGAATGTCCTGGACCATATGAGATGTTCCAGGAGTTGAAGTTAATATTTCAAGAAAATACCCGAGTTGAGAGATTTCAAGTCTCTAACAAGTTCTATAGCTAAAATATGGAGGAGAATCGCTCAACTAGTGAGCATGTGCTCAGATTGTCAGGGTACTACAATCTCTTGAATCAAGTGGGAGTTAATCTTCCAGATAAGATAGTGATTGATAGAGTTCTCTAGTCACCATCACCAAGTTACTGGAACTTCATGATGAACTATAGTATGCAAGGGATGACGAAAATGATTCCCGAGCTCTTCGTGATGCTGAAATCAACGAAGGTAGAAATCAAGAAAGAGCATCAAGTATTGATGATTGACAAGACCACTAGTTTCAAGAATAGGGCAAAGGCAAAGAAAGGGAACTTCATGTAGAATGGCAAGCAAGTTGTCACTCCCGCAAAGAAGCCCAAAGCTGGACCAAATCCTGAAACTGAGTGCTTAACTCCAAAGGAAATGGTCACTGGAAACGGAAATGCCCTGAATATTTGGTGGATAAGAAGGATGGCCAAGTGAACAAGGGTATATTTGATATACAGGTTATTGATGTGTGCCTTACTAGTGTTTATAGTAGCCCCTGAGTATTTGATACTTGTTCGGTTACTAAGATTAGTAACTCAAAACAGGAGTTACATAATAAATAGAGACTAGTTGAGGGGAAGTGACGATGAGTGTTGGAAGTAGTCCAAGATTGATATGATCATCATTACACACTCCCTATACTTTCGGGATTAGTGTTAAACCCAAATAAATGTTATTTGGCGTTCGCGTTGAGCATGAATATGATTTTATCATGTTTATTGCAATACGGTTATTCATTAAAAGTCAAAGAATAATTGTTGTTCTATTTACACGAATAAAACCTTCAATGGTCATACACCCAATGAAAATAGTTTGTTGGATCTCGATCGTAGTGATACACATATTCATAATGGTCGACATGACGAGGAGTCTCGAAATGGTCGACACATAAAGATCGATATATTGGACGACTATATTCGGACATCGGAAAGGTTCCGAGTAGTTCGGGTATTTTTTGGAGTACCAGGGAGTTACGGGAATACGGGGAAGAAGTATATGGGACTTATTGGGCTTTAGGGGAGAGAGAGAGGCAGCCCCCCCCCCCAATGACTAGTCCGAATTGGACTAGGGGGAGGGGCGACGCCCCCTCCTTCCTTCTCTTCCCTCTCCCCCTTCCTTGTCTCCTACTCCTACTCCATGGAAGGGGAGGAATCCTACTCCTGGTGGGAGTAGGACTCCTTCAGGGCGTACCATAGGGGCCGGCCCTCTCCCCCTCCTCCACTCCTTTATATACGGGGACAGGGGGGCACCTCTACATAACAATTGATCTCTTGATCTCTCAGCCGTGTGCGGTGCCGCCCTCCATGATAGTCCTCCTCGATAATATTGTAGCGGTGCTTAGGCGAAGCCCTGCGACGGTAGAACATCAAGATCGTCACCGCGCCGTCATGATGACGGAACTCTCCCTCGACACTCGGCTGGATCGGAGTTCAAGGGACGTCATCGAGCTGAACGTGTGCTAGAACTCGGAGGTGTCGTAGTTTCGGTGCTTGATCGGTCGGGCCGTGAAGACGTACAACTACATCAACCACGTTATTCTAACGCTGCCGCTTTTGGTCTACGAGAGTACGTTGACACACTCTCCCCTCTCGTTTCTATGCATCACCATGATCTTGCGTGTGCGTAGGAATTTTTTTGAAATTACTACGTTCCCGAACACAGGGAGGCCCTTTGCTCAGAGAAGCATCGACCGATTTTCTTTATTTCCACACGTTTTCACAGCTTTGTATTGGTTATAGTATGGTGAATCATTGAGATGCATAGACATGATGAACTTTTGGTCTTCTGAATGTTAGTATGCATACCGTATCTTCTGAAGCTTAGTTTAATGTGAGTGTCTGCATCCAGTACCGCATCCTCTAATTTGGTGGATGCACACAAAGAAAATAGATCTCCTTAATTTACTCCATAACCACCCTATTAAATAGGCCTAGTAACAAACCAAGCGCATGCAGTGGCCGGCGGGCACATGCATCCTGCATGCATGGCCAGTCAGCCAAGTCCATGCGCCAGCTCCAATGCAGCAACGCAAAAATAAGAGAGCGTTTCTTGGGAAAAAGCGAGTAGTTAGTGCAGCGGGCCTTATAAACACGAACATCTCGCTCTCCCGCTTCCGTCTCCCCCCCCCAATTCCCCCCGCTCCCCAATCTTCCTCACTCGTCCAGAAAACCCCGCTCACCTTCTTCCTCACTCGTACAGAAAACGCCTGCTCCTCTTCTTCCACTCCTACAGAAATCCCCAGCTCTCCTTCCCCACTTGCACTGCCACTAGGCTCGTATCTGGCTACTCTGCTCAAACCCGTGAGCTCGGCGCGATGCCCACAAGGAAAATGGAGTTGGCTGGCCCCAGCGCCAAGAAGATGAGGCTCCCGCCAGCGGCGACGCCGGTTGTAGATCCCTCACCCGGTAGTGCGGGGAGAAGCCGGGACCCCCCCCTCCACCCGGGTCTGAGGAACCGGTAGAATCTCCGGTGGACCGCATCAGCGATCTACCGGACGTCATCCTTGAGGAGATCATATCGCTTCTCCCCACCAAGGATTGCTTCCGCACACAAGTCCTCTCAACTCGGTGGCGCCCTCTATGGCGCACCGCGCCCCTCAATCTCGACTGTCATTAGATATATGTCCTTCCGGAATTTGACCTCCTCAGAGCCATCGTCTCTTCTCACCAGCAGGGCCCCGTTCAATGCCTTTGCATCCCGACACGCTACCTGCTGTCCATACCCGAAAAGGTGGACGCTTGGCTGACATCCCCTGAATTCGGAAAACTCCAGCAGTTTGAGTTGTACCACTACCACAAAAGTTTCATACCACGAACACACCAAGAATTCGTGCCCACACCACCATTGTCCATCTCATGGTTTTCCTCCTCTCTCCATGCCGCCACCTTCGCCCGGTGCCATCTACCAGACGATCGGGTACAAATGCTTCGACTCCCACTGCTAAAAAAACTTCCACTTGTGGTGGTTTATCTGTCGGAGGCCTCAATGCACAGCAACATCCACTCTAGTTGCCCTGCCCTGGAGCACTTGCTGATTGTTTTGGGAATAGAAATCGGTATCAGTTGTCTCCAAATAAAGTCGCCTCACCTTAAAAGCATTGGAATTTGTTTTAAAGGATAGCAGCTCATCATCGAAGATGCCCCTTCACTTGAAAGGTTGCTCCTTCATAATTGTTATACACCTTCACAAATAAATGTCGTCTCTGCACCCAAACTGGAGACCTTGGGTGTAATTCGTGACCCGTTTAATAATCCCAAGGAGTTGGTGTTTGGCTCCTCACTTTTTCAGGTGTCGTATATTATCATCTACACATTTGTAATCATATGCTGCATTTTTCATTTGTGCGCATAAGTTTTATATCATCCTGGAGTACACTTTGGGTACTAATATTATGTTATATGCTCAATGAAGAGTTCGTCCATTGATAGCCTATCAATGCCACTAGATTCTGTCAAGATCATATATATCAGAATGTATAGTTTTGATCTGGACATAATTATTTGCTTGCTGCGATGCTTTCGATCTCTGGAGAATTTATACATTGAAAGCCCATATATATCGTACTAGAATTAACTGTTCAGCTATCGTTCTTTCGACATACTCTTTTTCGGACCTTAACTGTTTTCAATCTTCATGTCTACATAGGCAGAACCACATGGAGAAAAACATATAACCAATCGATGGCGTAATAAGCACAAGGATTTTCTCAGTTCTCATGACATTTGTTTGAGGACAATGACGACGGGACGATATGCATCCAACCAGGCAAACATAAGCTTTGTCACATTCTTCCTGTTGAATGCGAGGTTACTATTGTCCATGAGGCTTAATTTTTACAGCAAGAGATTTCTCACGGAGGAACATGTTGAACAGCAAAAAAAGAAGTTTCAGGTGGACAAGTGGGCTTCTAAACGTGCTCGGCTTCTATTTAAAACAAGTTGTAGTCATCCTGGAATAATTTTTTTTCACTGGATGTTGATTTTATGGATCAGACCGATCTATTTGTTTGTGACTACAAAAAAGAGTGGTTGATTTAGATCTTACTGTCATGTTCAATCTGGTTTTTTTCTAAACATTTGATGAACAATTAATCCTTGGGCTTTTTGTACCATTTGTGTGCTTGAGTTACATGTTGTTGCCCTTGTACTCCCCTCCACCTGCCACTGCACTGCCGCATCTTCCACGACTGCCGTTCGTTCCTGTCCGAGGCCTCTCCGTCGTTCTCCACCTTGGTTCGCTCGCTGTGCCCACCGCCGTCTGGCGTTGTCAACATGGTCAACAACCAAGAGGAATCAGGAGATGACTGTACGTGGAGAGGCTGATAGTAGGGACCCACCAAGGTCATTGCATTTTGCAAGCAGGTGCCTCGTTATTACAAGCCAAAAAAAATACTTCCTCCTAATTGTTTGACAACTAGGTCCCACGCCATTGTCAATGTAGTCAATAAATGAGAAAATTACACAACGAGCGGATAACACAAGGGACCCAGCAGCTCGCCCAATTGTTTTTTAGTTTCAGAGACGGAGCTCAACTGCGCGCTCGGGCTGTGGCCCGTCTAGCCCACGCTTATGCTTTTATTAAGCACATGACGAACCCAGTTGATATATTTTTTCTTTCTGAAATTGGCTAGACCAGTTCTTTTTTTTGGAGAATACCAAAACCGAGGCCTACTTGCTTTTCTCTACCCTGCTGGGCTGCAAATCTTTCAAGACGAGGAGGGATGTAAGTTGTAAGAAATGGGCTTCCCCAGAAAATGGGCTATAATTTGTAAGAAATGGGATGTAAATTTTTAAACCAAAACCAACCGGCAATTGCATTAAAATATCATTTTTTCCAAGATTTCTCTACTCTCTACTCTTATAAAAACCAAAGCCAACTGGCAATTACATTAAAATATCATCTTTTCTCCCACAAGATAAACTACTCATACAAATGCATCTTCATGTTCTGTGCAACGAACGGGCATCTTGCTAGTTAAGATTCTAAATTTCATTCATTTTTTTGCGGAGAATTATTTTTTGAATTTTATTTTGATATAATTTTTTGAAAATTATTTTTAACGTGACTCAAAATTTCATGATTAAAAGAGTTTGGACATCACCGAAATATACAAAATTTCATTGAATTTTTTAGTAGTGCCCAGAATATATGGTCTGCAATGCTAATAAAAAGAATATGGGCTTCAAATATCCTTAAGAATTAGCAAATGGGCTGTAAATTATTGAAAATAATGGCTAATGGGCTGTATGCTGTTTTTCACAGATTTGGAGGCTGACTTCTGGGCCTACTAGGTTGATGATGACACTGTCCTAAATTTTTTTTGACGCGTACGCAAGGCTTTGTCAACTTAGTCAACACACATCAGTGACTGTTGGATGTCCATCCAACGGCCGCCATGTTTCTTCAATCTCTGATCTTCCTGCTCCAGCCACCCAAACCACCACCGGCGGGACTGCTTGCTCCCTCCTCCCGTGGCTGGCTGTGCTGCCGCCAGGCCATCCCTCTAACCACCCACACATCCTGTTATTTTTCGGCGACGTCAGCCTCACCCTGCAGCCGACCAGTCAGCGCTCATACTCCCCTCAGCGTGGGCATCTGCTACGGTGGCTTCGCTGGCTCCGGGTGGTTCTCTTCCTGGGCCTCGCCCTCGTCCACCGCATTTGTGCTCTCGGCGCGGCGAGGTCAACATGGTCAACAAACAACAGCCATCGGAAGAGGCTGATAGGCGGGGCCCACACAGGGAAATGCCTCCTTATTACGAGCATAATAATGATTCCTCCACCTGATAGTTGGGACCCACCGGAAGGGCCTCTGTATTTCACGAAAAAATGTTCCCCCCGCTATCAGCTCGGACCCGCCGGAAATGCCTCCTTATTACGCACAAAAAAAAGAATACTCCCCCTGCTAGCTGGGACTCACCTTGGTGGGAGGCTGACTTGTGGGCCTACTAAGTTGATGGGGATGGAGGGCTTTGTCAACTTAGTCAATATGAACGATTCTAGCTCTAGTGATCGTATGATGTCCATCCAATGGTCGTAGTGCTTCTTCAACCTCTGGTCTTCGTGCTCCAGCCGCCCAAAGCAGCGCCGGTCGTGCCGCATGCTCCTACCTCCCGTGGCCGGCTGTGATGCCGCAGAGGCCTCACCGCCCCCTACTACTTCCACCGCTGGCCAGGCCATCCCTCTACTAACCCACACCCCCTGTTATTCTGCGGCGACGGCAGCCTCACACCGCAGCCGAACCAGTGAACCCTTATACACCTCTTCGCGTGGGCATCCACTATTGCGTCTTCCCCGGCTCCACGTCGTCCCCTTCCTAGGCCTCGCCGTCGTCCACCGCCGTGGTGCTCTCGGGGCGGCATGGTGAATGTGGTCAATGACCGACTTCCATCGAAAGAGTACTGTACATGGAGAGGCTGACAGCTGGGTCCATGGTAGCCGCAAGGAAGTGCCTCCTTGTTACGCGCAAAATAATTATTCCTCCATGTGACAGCGGGGACCCACCGTACGGGCCACTGTATTTCGCGAAAAAATGATTCACCCCCTGACTGCTGGGACCCACCAGATACATCTTCGCATGCAAGGAAGTGCGTCCGAAAAAAACAATTCGCCCCCCTGACTACTAGGACCCACCAGCTACATCTTCGCACGCAAGGAAGTGCATCCGGGCAAAAAATAAAAAAACGATTCGCCCCCTGACTGCTGGGACCCACCATCTACATCTTCGCACGCAAGGAAGTGCCTGACAGTCGGGACCCACCTGGTCGAAGTGTACGTAGCATTGTCATTCTGGTCGTGAACATGTACAGACATATATACTGGTCGATGTAGAGGCGCACACATGTCGTAGTAGAGGCGCGCACGCAGCATGTACACGTACGTACAGCGGCCAGTGTGCAAGAAAGAAAATAGGGCCACGTATGTGTACATACGGGCGGGGTCTCGAACGCCTACTCGTGCATAGGTACGGCCAGGGCTCGTGTACATGGCTTGGTCGGAACGGAGAAACAACGTCGTCTTCGTGTTCAAGGGAAGCCAACCGGCTGGGTCGGAACGGAATGCGTCATCATGTTCATCCAGAGGGCTTGGACGGAACAGGCGATGGAAACGAGGCCTGGCGTAACGCAGAACGGAGGAAGCGGCCTTGTGTTCGACCGGCCACATTCGAAACGGAATCTTGTTCATCGGGAGGGGTCCGGCGTACTGCAAAACGGAGGAAACGGACCTCATACAGTCGCAACGGGGGTCCTGTTGATCGGGAGGGGTGTGGCGTACCGCAAAACGGACGAAACAGACTTGTGTTGGAGCACTACAGTCGAAAAGGGGGTCCTGTTCATCGGGAGGGGTGTGGCGTACCGCAAAACAGGACTCCACGGGATACTGTTCATCTCCACCGTCGACCTCCTCCAGCCTCCATGGGATACTGTTCATCTCCAACGTCGACCTCCTCCAGCCTCCACGGGCTACCGTCGACCTCCTCCAGCCTCCACGGGCTCCTGTTCATCCAGCCTCCACCGCGCGCTACTCCACCGGCTACTATTCAACCACCCCTCCATGGGCACCCCTCCACCGTCTACTGTTCATCCAGCCCTCCACGGGGTCCTGTTCATCCAGCCCCAACCGGCTCGATTGATCGGGGTCCTGTTCATCCACCCCCACCTCTCACTGTTCATCCACCCCCCCCCGCAACGCTCACTGTTCATCCAGAGGCAGCATCAATCAGATTCAGTTAGCAGCAGTAGCGAAGGAATCGCTCGATCGGGTTCAGTTAACAACCATCGATCGATCGGTCGGGTTCAGTAACGCGTAGCCTGTAGTGCAATCGCTTGGTTTCAGTTAGAGCCCAACGCCTCGCTCGGGTTCAGTTAGAGCCAACGCCTCACACACACACGCGTACGTGTACGAGATAAACGCGCGTCGCTCGGCCCCCGACCACCCACCGTAACCGGGAACTCCCCGAAATTTTCCTCGCCCTCGCTTCTACCACGGTTTTTTCCGTCATGGACGGCCCGAAGAATGTCATGCAACTGCGTCTCCAGCCCGCCCAGGACGAAAAGCCCATTTTCTGTCATGATTTTTTGCCATGGAAGTAGGAGCCCACCACATCTATAGGTGAGCCAGAAGGCGCAAACAGTCCCGAGCCAGGTAAGGTGGCACCCATGGGGATACCATGCGTGAGGCCGCAAAGTGACATGATGTGTTACATGCTAGATCGGTGTGACTTAGGATCGGGTCCGTACAGTAGCCTCACTCCTGGCCAGAATAAACATCTGCAACACGAGACATTGCAGCCGTCTAGGTCGGACTTTTTGAATATGTCGACAAGTCATAGAGAGGAAAATTATAATAAAATGCTATCACAATATGCAAAAAAAATTGGCTGTGGGATCTAAGTTTAAGTTTTTGTGAAAAGCAATTTTTTTGCTACAACAAAGGAATTGCTTGTAATTACTACAAAGTTATTGTTGTTAATGAGATGGTTCCGCCAACCAATGTATCATAACCAATGTAAGTGCATCTAGTGCCCATTAGTGATTTTGGTGTATTGAAGACTTATAGGTTATGGGACTAATATGTTTGTGAGTGTACACAGGCTCTATAAGTCAATGAGGAGTTTGATATTTACGATGAATGTCGACCCCTAAAAATGTATGTCTTCCGGTGAAGACTTTGGTTCTCCTAAAGACTTTGAAAGTGAAGAAATTGGTGTGATCTTGAAGACTTGGATATTCATGCGAGGATTACAAAGCGTGAAGACTTTTGTTTTTGTAGTTTCATTTTCTATTCTTGAGTCATAGGAAAAACCGTACTGTTAAAGGGGGTCGAGGTAATACTAAGGAAAGTGATTTCGAAGTGATGCTCAACTCAAAATCCTACACCTACACAATCCTCGAGTGAAGCCATTGGAAATCTCATATCAGTTCAGTCAATTTTTTTAGTGACAGAGACGAAGATCTTCTGGTCTCTGAAAAATTTGTGCTGACTGAGGAGTTAGGAATTCGCCAGTGCAGATTTCCTACACGGGGAGGAACATGATAGCCCCGAGGACTTTGAACCTCAAATATCCGACAGTTGCTGTGCTACTCGCCAGCTGTCCCAAAATATCTACCCACCTAACGGTCATATCAATGAAGGGCATTTATGTCTTATCATGTCGGGCTGCTCCCTAGGCTATAAATAGCCTCCCCCTACAACCACTAGCAAGTTGGCTGCTCCGAGAGAAACTGGCACTTGTCATTGAGTGCATCCCATCCTCCAAGAACTTTGAGAGAAAATCATCAAGTGAGGAAAATCCAACACCCAAACACCACAACCCAAAGTGATTGAGCATCATTGAATAGATTGTTCCTGTGTGGAACCGACACTTGTTACCTTTGAGGACCATGCATCCTCCAGATGGTTAGGCATCATGGTCTGAGCAACCAAGAGGAATTGTGGATTGCCGAGTGACTTACCATGAGTGGTTGGGCGAGGTCTGTGTGACTTTATCTCAAGGAGAATACGGTGAGGACTGTGTGTCCGGGACTGTGTGTCCTCAGGTTTAAATACCCAGCCGCTCCAACCACATGTACAACCGTCACAGCAGTTGGAACTGGTCTACCAAATCATTGTCCTCACCAAGCCAACTGTTTCTATTTCCTCAACCCTTCTATTTCCTTATTCATGTGTTGAATAACCTGATCATTTCTGTTTGAAGACTTTGACTGAAGACTTTCTCTATCTCCTCAATCATATTTCTTTACTCACATAGTCTTCAGCCTGCTTATCCTGTTTGCACACTATCTGTACTCTGTGCTTGTTTTCGTTCATCATGATGACTATGTTGTTGCTCTGTTATGCTTATACCTGAGTACTTATTCACTGCTAGTGTGTCATTGCTTAGGAATTTCTTCACCTAGAAATTCCTCAGTGACGAATTTGTAAAAATTGCCTATTCACCCCCTCTAGTCGATATAATGCACTTTCAATTGGTATCAAAGCAAGGTACTCCCTTGTTCTATGTGATTTTGGTTTAACCACCTAGAGTTTTAGTTATGTTGACTGCATGAATGATCAAGGTCTTGGCTGGGTGCCCTACCTTCGATGGGACGGACTACCCTTACTGGAAGAACAAGATGCGCATGCATTTGAGGCAATTGATAACGATCTCTGGTATGTTGTGATAAATGGTGTTCCCTCAGTCACTCCGTTTGTGAATTCTGCTGATATGAAGAGATTCAAGCAACTCGATTCTCAAGCGAAGAATATAATATGTGGTCATCTGAGCAAACGACAGTATGGTAGAGTGAGTGCTTTGGAAACAGCAAAGCCGATCTAGGACAGGCTGTCCAAGGTCAACAAAGGAGTATCCTCTCAACGTGACCCCTGAGTTGATGTTCTTCGCAATCTCTTCAACTGCTTCAAAACACTCGACAACAAAAATGTTTAGCAAACCTTCGATCGCCTCACTGATATCTCAAATGTGCTTCAAGCACTTGGTGCCACTAACATCTCCAACCATGAGGTGGTGAACAAATTGCTGAGATCACTTGATTACTCATCCGATACCCTTGCACTGATGATTTGAGAGCAAGGAGATTACAAGTCACTAGATCCTGATGATATCCTCGAGAGACTAAATACTCATGAGTTCCAGCTTGCTAAGAAGACAGACCTCTATGGGCGGAGCTATGGAAGATCACGCGCACTGAAGACCAAGGCAGTCTCTGAATTTGAAGGTGAAGATTCTTGTAGCAGCCTTGGTGATCCTGAAGAACTAAGACAGCAGCTAGCAATGCTCATGAAGAAATTTCAGAAGTTCTCTTGGCATGGTAGCTTTGGAAAATATTCAAGAAGTGATGATTCCTCATCTCGTGACTATAAGAAGAGGACTTGCCACAAATGCAAGAAACCTGGTCACTACATGTCTGATTGTCCTCAGTGGGAAAGGGAATCAAAGAAGAAGTACAAGGATGATGACTCTGATGACTCAAAGAAGAAGAAGAAATCTTCAAAGTCCTCATCGTGAAAATCTTCAAAGTCTTCATCTCACAAGAAGAGCAGTTCCAAGAAGGCTCGGGCATTTATTGTGACACTCCAAAAATTTTGTGATTTTTGTTTTCAGAAAGAGCCTTGCTTGGTTTGAAAGAAGATCATTTAAACCCTTCTTAAAAACCCTCTTGCTAAGTTTGCCCTCTCAAAAATATTTTTTTCTTGGATTTAGTTTCTTTTAAAAAGAAAATCTTTTGTTTTTGGGTTTTCTTTTGATTTTGATCCACTCTTGTTTACCATGCTTCTTGTGGTAAAATTTCCCCAAAACCCCTCCTCCCACTTATATACAACCCAAATATTCTGTCCAAACTAATAAAATCCATTTTTGGATTTTATTCCAATTATTTCTCTTTCCAAAAATAATTCTGTCTTTTCTTTTGAGCCTAGGTGATTTGCAAAGCAAGTACCCTAATGCATTTGATTTTTGACCTCAACTCAACACCTCTGGATAGTCCTTTGTACCCACAACCTAGAACCATCTTGATCCACTCTTCTTCTTTTCAAATATTTCAAAACTTAATCTCTGCAAGTTTGGACCAGATTTGCCAAATTTGGTGAAATTCATATCTACACTCCTCCAAAAATTCCACCAAAATTCAGGCAACCTCTAGTTGCAATGAGAGGCCACTCCACCAAAAATCAGCTCAAGGAAAAATCCCTAGATGCCAGAATCATTCTGTCGAACACTTGGCATGCACTGTTTCTGTTCATATTCAGTAAATTCAGAAAGTTCAGTGTCGTTTCTCCGACAGAACTTCAGTCACATGCCCACTGTGCGTTGGCTCGATGCTCACAGCCTGGCCTGCTTGTTCGGAGCTCCACACGCGCGCTTGGCGCCTTCCTGGCGTCGGTGGCGCCCTGGCCCGCCTGCGCCGGCATGCTTTGCGGTGGCAGAACCACCGTAACGGCCGACAGGAAGCAAAACGGCGGCTCAACGCCGTTCGGCGCCGCCCAAACCTCCTGGTGGCTCCGCGTGGCCATCTCCTTGCCAGCGCACGCATGCAGCACCGTCGCCGTGGCTTGGCACGCGCAGAGCGCGTTCTCTGCCGCCGACGGGCCGTGCGGCCGTTCCGTCGAGGGCATACCGTAACCAACCCTCCCGTGCTGAGTTGGACACAGAAATGACACCAATACTCCACCTAGGCGATGCTCAAGCTCCTAAGCCGACCGTCCAGCCACAGCGCCGCCGTAATCAACTCGCCGGACTTATCCGTTCACGGCAACCGCCTCGGGCCGGCTATAAATAGCACCCCCGAGCTCGCTCTCGCCCCCGCACGACTCCACCACCTCACTAGACCCCGCCTAGCCACTGGAAGAGCCTCGAGGGGCCCTTCTTCCCCGACTCCGGCCGCCCCGCTCCGCCTCGGCCTCCAGCTCGATTCGCTCCGGTGAGGTCGTCTCCGATGCCCTAACTTCGTCAGCAACCCTCTCGAGCAACTAGGAGACAAACCCCCACTCATATTTCATCCCTGTAGCTCCCTCCGGCAAGATCCACGACTGCCTGAACCGCCGTTCGCCAGAGCAAGGGCCGCCGTCGACACAATGCTCGCCGGCGACCACCACCACCACCCACAGACGCGGAATGGTGCACTGATCTCGAAGGTAACCCCCGATCACCTTGCCTAGCCGTGGATCGCCGCCAGCGACCACCGCACCTCTCGGGCGCCGTCGCGCTCTGTTTTCTCCGTTTGAAATTTCAAACCTGACAGGTGGAGCCCGCCTGTCAGCCTCATAGCCGTTTGTTTTAAACGAAACGTTATGCTGGACTTTTCCGCAGAGCCCCTGGAAACTTTCTATTTCATTACAGATGGGTCCTTGGACCAAAACTCTTATAACTTTTAAACAGAAAAGGATTTTTGATTGATTCCTTTTCTGTCATCTTTATTTTTCTGTCTAGTTTTTTTTCATATTTATTTGAAAAATATTTCGAACACTTATCTGTACACTCATGGTATTTACGTTGCATACGTATTTTTCTTATACCGTAGATACCAGAGGAGGTGACAGAGCTGCAAACTTCACACAGTTAAACTCCGACTACTCCGAACCAGGCAAGCATGTTTGAACTCTTGATATGATGAGTGTTGTTGCTTGTTTGCATTTTAGTATAGTCATGGCATGTTTATGAACATCACTTTGAATGTTATATTTCATGCACATAAGCGGAAAGTAAGTTTCGGAAAGCATTATGTTGTTGGATACATATTTGCATAGCCATGTGTTGGCATGAGGATGGGTAAGATGGCAGTGTTGTGACATGCCAGTCTTATGCCAGATTATTTGACTTCTGTGTCATCGTGAAACAAATCACATTTCCATTCATCCCTTCCTATACTGTCACATGTTTTCTGAAAGGAATATGGCATAGTAAGTTGAAAATCGTTTTCCTGGTACACACCAAATAGAGAGGCCGGGATGAGGGTTCCATGGCCCTGGATTAAAGCCCGTCATCCGGTCAGGGGGCATGGGTGTTTCCGGTTGGGACCGAGAGGGGGGCACCCCTTAGAGCGCGCGTATAGAAATTTGATCCCATGCTATTCAAAGTTGTGGCCTCCCCGTCTCAAAGTTTTTCTTGGACATTGTCCAGGGTGATTCCTGGCATCTTGAGGTGAAATGGGTGTGTACTAGTTAAATGTGTTTCTACTGAAATACCGTAAATGGAACTAGTCCCTCGTGACTACGAAAATCCATTGGCTGTGGTCAGTTCGTCCAAACTCTGCAGAGTCTCAAATCTTTCAATTATCTTGTACTTTGTTCAAGTACTATATTCATCTTATCTTGTCAGGTATCAGCCTCAGTGACAAAACTCCGGTGGGATTTATGTGTGATAAATCCGGTTAAAAGATTATTCCTGTGGATGGACTAATCTTGTTATTTACATTTATTACAAGCCCTGTCTGCGATGTCGCTCAGACGTCCGACGGTGGCATACCTGTTATTTACTTTTGTTATAGGCCCTGTCTGTGATGTCGCTCAGACGTCCGACGGTGGCATACCTGTTATTTACATTTGTTGCAAGCCCTGTCTGCGATGTCGCTCAGACGTCCGACTGTGGCATTTCTTTTACAGTCCTTTATGTGATGTTGCTCAGACGTCCGACTGTGGCATTTCTTTTAAAGCCCTTTATGTGATGTCGCTCAGACGTCCGACTGTGGCATTTCTTTTAAGCCCTTTATGTGGTGTCTCTAAGACGCCCGACTGCGGCATTTCTTTTAAGCCCTTTATGTGGTGTCGCTTAGACGCCCGACTGTGGCATGCATTTTATTTATTTACCTTTCGAGGCGTCGCTCCAGACACCCGATCGGTTTTCAGTTATTTATTTTATTTATCAAGTCCCGCAATATTATTGTTGTTATATGAGCATCATCTTTTATTCATGACGCATTCATGCATTCATTGATTATATCTTTTGTCCGAACTGTCTTGCGAGTACTTTCAAAGTACTCACCTGGCTTGTTGATTTGGCCAGATGTTGATGAAGGCGATCTCTTGGATGAAGAGTTTGATAGCGAGTCCGACGCCTAGAGGAGTCCCAGTCAGTCCCGTGCGATCCTGTTTTGGTCATTGTATTATCCGCTTCCGCAACCCCCGAATAAATTCATCGAGCCTCCCCCGACGCTCGATGAGCTGCCAGTTAGGAGTCAAGTTATCCACCACCACTTTTTCCTCGAGCTAGTAGCATGCCACCACACCCCTGTGTCATAACCGCCCTTATGTAAGATATTGGCGAGTTTGTAATAAATTGTTGAGCAGCCTCAGCTCAACCCTGTAATATATTTGATGCTACTGGTTCTCTGTTTATCAAGCATTTGTCTACCAGAAAGGATGACTTTTTCCTATACTGGGATTTAAAGATCGATTTTCTCAATATTTATTTATTGAAAAAGTCGGTCGTGACAGACTTGGTAACCAGAGCCAGGCTGACTGTAGGAAGCCACTAGGTGCGATCGCTAATTTAATTATTAGCATGACAGTGTTTATTCTTGTTTTTACAAAGGTAGTCATTTTTCTGACAGTTAGCATAAAAATTTATGATCTGATCACTCGGAATTTTTGCCTACTTTTGTAGATGGCCGGCAGCGACTGCGAGTCTCAAATGTTCGCCAACGTGCCTGAGGGGTTCGTCAAACTCCTCTCCTTCATCGTTCAGGTCGCGATGGGGCCATCCGTGCGCCCAGTCTTCACGCTTTATCCGCACAAGATCAACGACAGTCTGACCATGCACCAAGCCGCGGTGCAATTCAGGGGAGGGCGTGTTGAGATGCGCCGCTTCCGTTTCTTGGGGAGAGCCATGCCTACAGAGAGGCATGCTATGTAGATGGCAGCCCGCGAGGCGATAGCTCGTCTTCGGGATGTCCTTCCTGCAATGAAGACCCGTCGCTATCGCTACCTTCCATGCCATGTGCCTTACACCTGTCACTACTCATTCTCTTGCCCCAGAGGAGAGCAAGACGAGGCCTTTGAGATGCTTGTCGAGTACCTCCAAGCCCTGGAGGCAGCCTTTGACAGCATGGTGGACAACCTCGTAGCTGCCCGCATGGAGTCAGTTCATGGATGTGCTGCTAACAGGAGGGAACTCCTACACACCGCTCCACCGCTGACCTTTATCTCGTCCTCAGCTTCTCATTCGCCTACCATTCTCGCTACTGCACGTCATCTGCCTACCACTGAGGAATTCAACCAGGCTATTGCACCCACTCCCGTTCGCGCTGCACCACTTTTTGCACCCACTCCCGTTCGCGCCGCACCACTTTTTGCACCCACTCCCATACGTGCTACTCCACCTATTCCGCCCACTCTTATTCAGGGTACTCCGCCTACGGCACCTGCTCCATCAGCTCAGCGCAGCGTTCCTCGTCTGGAACCTATTAGCGAGGAGGAAGTTGATTCCCCAACGTCACTGCGTCTCACCCTCGGCAGGCCAAGGGAGATCCTCACCATCTCCGACTGAGTACGCGTAGACGCCATGCGATGTATCGACTTGTGTAATATGTTTATATGTACATAGGTTGTGAGAAGTAGCCTGTTTGCGCATCATGTAGGATCTGGAGGAGTGCACTAGTTTAAATAACATGTCAGGATTATGTACGCATATCCTGAGTGATGTAATGTATAATTATGCCCGCGTGTAAGATATGTAATAGTCCTTCTCCGCGCGCAATCGTGTGTTTCCAAAAATATCCTGGAGTTTAAAAATGTTCTTTGTGTGTGATTTTATTGACTTTTGCGACTCTCTTTCTTATCTTACGAGTTCACAAAATATATCCCCAGAGTGAAAGATGTCTCGTCCTTGGACGCGCTCCATGCCAACTCAGCCAGAAGAAATTATGGCACACCGCAGAACCACAATTTCACTCAGGGTCAGACAAGTCAACAGGACAGTGAAACAGCTTTTACACAAGTGTGTCGTTTGTATGAACAGAGTCAGCAGCAACACCAGGAAATGATGAACCAATTCATCAATATGGGAAGTAACCGTGGTCAGTATCAACCGCAATCCAAATTATCTGAGTTACAAAAGACGCGTCCTCCAACATTTTCTCATACTGACAAGCCTCTTGAGGCCGACGACTGGCTTCGAGACATGGAGAGAAAATTAATTATCGCACAGTGTTCAGACCGTGAAAAAGTATTGTATGCACCACATTATCTCACAGGAGCAGCTGCATCGTGGTGGGAAAACTTCCTGCACATGCACCCCAACGAAAATGAAATCACCTGGGAAAATTTCAAAGAAGGTTTTCGTGGGGCACATATTCCTAAGAGCGTCATGAAAATCAAGAAGAAAGAATTTGATGAACTCAAGCAAAGGGCCATGACAGTGTCAGAATACAACAGCCAATTCACTCTGCTGTCTCGCTACGCCAATGAAGAACGCATGACCGAGAGCAAGAAGATGGAAAAATTCTTGGAAGGCCTGGCACCCGCCCTTAAGTGCCAGCTAGTTGTGCATACCTTTCCAGATTTTAAAACACTGGTGGATAAGGCCATTACTCTGGAAAATGAGCGACGTAGCCTGGAAGATTTCCGCAAACGCAAAAGGGACCAGACTACTTTTGCTCGCAACCCCAGAAACAAGACGGAAATTCAGAAGGGTGGAACACACAAAACCCCGACGGAAAATTCACGTCCAATCAAGAATTTCCATGCAAGAGACAAAGAGTTCACCTATCGCCCAGGCGTTACCTGTTATGCTTGTGGAGAAGAAGGGCACTATGCCAAGCAGTGCCCCAAGCCAAGGAGCTCAACCCCGAAGCTCAATAATGGTGGCAATAATTCAGCACCAAAGCGAAGCAATTTCAACCCCAACAACAACCACCGGAAAGGTCACTTGAACCACGTGACCCGAGAGGAAGCACAGAACGCCCCAGATATCGTACTCGGTACGTACCCCGTCAACACAATACCTGCCATGGTTTTGTTTGATTCTGGAGCTTCTCACTCATTCGTTTCGAAAAGTTTTGCTTTGCAAAATAATTTTTCGATGCTTCCCTTGGAAAAATCAATGATCATCAAGTCCCCTGGAATTAAGCAAGTGACCCAGAGTTACTGTCAAGGTGTGGTTATTGAATTTGAAGGATTGAAGTTTTACGCCAACCTTATTGTACTGGAAAGCAAAGGACTGGATGTCATCCTAGGAATGGATTGGTTAACCACCAACAAAGGTTTTATTGACTGCTTCAACCGTACCGTGATTCTCACACACCATCATGGGAAGAAAATAAAAGTTTCAGCCAAAGAGAGACAAATACCTCGGCAACCTAGATTAAACAAGGTGGACGTTTCTGAGCTGAACAAGGTTCCAGTAGTATGTGAATTCCCAGACGTATTTCCAGAAGAACTACCAGGCATGCCACCGGACCGAGAGATAGAATTCAGCATTGAGCTAGCACCCGGAACCGCTCCTATTTACAAGAAACCTTACAGAATGGCACCATCCGAATTGGTAGAGTTGAAGAAGCAAATAAAAGAATTATTGGAGAAAGGATACATACGAGCCAGCTCCTCACCTTGGGGTTCTCCAATTTTATTTGCCAAGAAGAAGGATGGAACAATGAGGTTGTGTATTGATTATCGAGCTCTCAACATGGTCACAATCAAGAACAAATACCCAATGCCCCGAATAAATGATTTATTCGATCAGCTCGCACAGGCCAAAGTCTTCTCAAAAATTGACTTGAGATCAGGATACCACCAATTAAAAGTACGAACAGAAGATATTCCCAAGACCGCCTTCACCTCCAGATATGGGCTGTATGAGTTCACAGTGATGCCATTCGGGCTAACCAACGCCCCCGCATATTTTGTTCACCTCATGAACAAAGTATTTATGAAGTATATGGACAAGTTTGTTGTGGTATTCATCGATGATATTCTGATATATTCCAAAACACCAGAAGAGCACGCCGAACATCTCAGGATTGTACTCGGAGAACTCAGGAAACATCAACTGTACGCCAAATTCAGCAAATGTGAATTTTGGCTAAGGCAGGTGGGTTTTCTGGGCCACGTGCTAACCCAAGAAGGTATTGCAGTAGACCCGGAAAAAGTCAAGGCCGTACTTGGCTGGAAACCACCAGCTAACGTAACGGACGTACGGAGTTTCTTGGGAATGGCAGGCTATTATCGGAGATTTATTGAAGGATTCTCCACTATAGCAAAGCCCATGACACAATTGCTCAAGAAAGGCAAGAAGTTTGAATGGACAGAAGCATGTGAGAAAAGCTTCCAAGAGCTAAAAAGCAAATTAACAACGGCACCAGTACTAATTGTGCCAGATATACACAAGAATTTTGAGGTATATTGTGACGCATCCCGGAAAGGCCTCGGATGCGTATTGATGCAAGAAGGCAAGGTAGTTGCGTATGTCTCCAGACAACTACGCAAGCATGAGGAGAATTATCCCACTCATGACTTGGAATTAGCAGCGGTCATCCATGCACTCAAGGAATGGAGACACTTCCTACTTGGGAATCGTTGTGAGATATACACAGACCATAAGAGTCTTAAGTATATTTTCACACAGCCAGAGTTAAATTTACGGCAACGACGCTGGTTAGAGTTGGTGAAGGATTATGATGTTGGAATCCACTATCATCCCGGAAAAGCAAATGTTGTGGCAGATGCACTTAGTCGAAATCCCAGCACGGACGACGACAGTATACCAAAGTTGAGGCCAGAATTTCAGCAGGAATTTGCCCGACTCAATCTAATAATGGTTACCGAAGGCAGTGTGTCGAATATAGAAATACAGCCTACCCTGATGGAAAGGATCAAGGAAGCCCAGCACAGACACCCCAGCATTGAGGGCATAAAAAGAAAAGTGAGTTTGGGAAGAGCCTCAGAATTCAACGTAGATGAGCAAGGAATATTGTGGTACGGAGAGAGGCTATGCGTACCAAATGTCAAGGACCACAAACAGCAGATATTGACTGAAAGTCACACAGCTCCGTATTCAATCCATCCTGGAGGGACAAAAATGTACAAAGACCTTCAGGAAAATTTTTGGTGGCACGGTATGAAGAGAGATATAGCCACGTTCATTGCATGATGTGACTCTTGTCAACGTATCAAGGCCGAGCACCAGAAACCAGCCGGACTGTTACAGCCAAATAAGATACCCGAGTGGAAATGGGACGAGATTGGAATGGACTTTATCGTTGGACTGCCACGGTCACGACACGGAAATGATGCCATATGGGTCATAACCGACAGATTAACCAAGGTGGCACATTTTATTCCGGTAAAGACAACTTACACCACTCAGAGACTGGCCAGACTTTATCTTGCCCGTATCGTCTGCCTGCATGGAGTCCCTAAGACTATCATCTCCGATAGAGGCACACAGTTCGTCTCTATATTTTGGGATCAACCTACAACAGGCACTGGGAACCCAACTAGCCTTCAGTACCGCATACCATCCCCAGACTGATGGGCAGACGGAACGCGTAAACCAAATCCTAGAAGACATGCTAAGAGCCTGTGTCCTCACCTACGGGAACAGTTGGGAAGAAAGTTTGCCATATGCAGAGTTCGCATACAACAACAGCTATCAAGCCAGCTTGCAAATGGCACCCTTTGAAGCTCTATATGGGAGAAGATGTCGTACCCCGCTAAATTGGTCAGAGACCGGAGACAGCCATATCTTTGGCCCAGATATGCTCAAGGAGGCCGAGGAGAAAGTTAAGACAATTAGAGATCGACTCAAAACAGCTCAAAGTCGGCAAAAGAGTTATTACGACCGAAAGCATCGGGAAATCAGTTTTGAACCCGGAGAATTGGTATACCTAAGAGTTTCTCCTATGAAGGGTCTGCAACGATTCAAGATTAAGGGGAAGCTAGCACCAAGATTCATCGGACCATTTCATATAGTGGCCCGAAGAGGCACGGTAGCCTACCAGCTAGACCTACCCGGAGACTTATCCGGTATCCACAACGTGTTTCACATCTCGCAGTTGAGAAAATACGTGAGCAACCCAGAGAAGCAAGTTTCACATGAGAATATTGACGTGCAACCGGACCTCACTTACCGGGAGCACCCAATAAAAATATTAGAAGAGTCTGAGAGGAGGACCCGACAGAAAACCATTAAGTTTTTCAGAGTTCAGTGGAGTAATCACACCGAGAATGAAGCAACTTGGGAGAGCGAGGATTTTCTTCGGACAGAGCACCCACACCTGTTTAAGGATCAGCTGAAATCTCGGGGACGAGATTTTTCCTAAGGGGGTAGGTGCTGTGACACTCCAAAAATTTTGTGATTTTTGTTTTCAGAAAGAGCCTTGCTTGGTTTGAAAGAAGGTCATTTAAACCCTTCTTAAAAACCCTCTTGCTAAGTTTGCCCTCTCAAAAATATTTTTTCTTGGATTTAGTTTCTTTTAAAAAGAAAATCTTTTGTTTTTGGGCTTTCTTTTGATTTTGATCCACTCTTGTTTACCATGCTTCTTATGGTAAAATTTCCCCAAAACCCCTCCTCCCACTTGGATACAACCCAAACATTCTGTCCAAACTAATAAAATCCATTTTTGGATTTTATTCCAATTATTTCTCTTTCCAAAAATAATTCTGTCTTTTCTTTTGAGCCTAGGTGATTTGCAAAGCAAGTACCCTAATGCATTTGATTTTTGACCTCAACTCAACACCTCTGGATAGTCCTTTGTACCCACAACCTAGAACCATCTTGATCCACTCTTCTTCTTTTCAAATATTTCAAAATTTACTCTCTGCAAGTTTGGACCAGATTTGCCAAATTTGGTGAAATTCATATCTGCACTCCTCCAAAAATTCCACCAAAATTCAGGCAACCTCTAGTTGCAATGAGAGGCCACTCCACCAAAAATCAGCTCAAGGAAAAATCCCTAGATGCCAGAATCATTCTGTCGAACACTTGGCATGCACTGTTTCTGTTCATATTCAGTAAATTCAGAAAGTTCAGTGTCGTTTCTCCGACAGAACTTCATTCACATGCCCACTGTGCGTTGGCTCGATGCTCGCAGCCTGGCCTGCTTGTCCGGAGCTCCACACGCGCGCTTGGCACCTTCCTGGCGTCGGTGGCGCCCTGGCCCGCCTGCGCCGGCATGCTTTGCGGCGGCAGAACCACCGTAACGGCTGACAGGAAGCAAAACAGCGGCTCAACACCGTTCGGCGCCGCCCAAACCTCCTGGTGGCTCCGTGTGGCCATCTCCTTGCCATCGCACGCATGCAACACCGTCGTCGTGGCTTGGCACGCCAGAGCGTGTTCTCTGCCGCCAACGGGCCGTGCGGCCGTTCCGTCGAGGGCAGACTGTAACCAACCCTCCCGTGCTGAGTTGGACACAGAAACGGCACAAATACTCCACCTAGGCGATGCTCAAGCTCCTAAGCCGACCGTCCAGCCACAGCACCGCCGTAATCAAGTCGCCGGACTTATCTGTTCACGGCAACCGCCTCGGGCCGGCTATAAATAGCACCCCCGAGCTCGCTCTCGCCCCCGCACGACTCCACCACCTCACTAGACCCCGCCTAGCCACTGGAAGAGCCTCGAGGGGCCCTTCTTCCCTGACTCCGGCCGCCCCGTTCCGCCTTGGCCTCCACCTCGATTCGCTCCGGTGAGGCCGTCTCCAACACCGTAACTTCGTCAGCAACCCTCTCGAGCAACTAGGAGACTAACCCCCACTCCTATTTGATCCCCGCAGCTCCCTCCGGCGAGATCCACGACTGCCCGAACCGCCGTCAGCCGGAGCAAGGGCCGCCATCGACACAGTTCTCGCCGACGACCACCACCACCACCCACAGACGCGGAACAGTGCACCGATCTCGAAGGTAACCCACGATCACCTTGCCTCGCCGTGGATCGCCGTCCGCGACCACCGCACCTCTCGGGCGCCGTCGCGCTCTGTTTTCTCCGTTTGAAATTTCAAACCCGACAGGTGGAGCCCGCCTGTCAGCCTCGCAGCCATTTCTTTTAAACGAAACGTTATTATGGACTTTTCGCAGAGCCTTCTGGAAACTTTCTGTTTCATTACAGATGGGTCCTTGGACCAAAACTCTTATAACTTTTAAACAGAAAATGATTTTTGATTGATTCCTTTTCTGTCATCTTTATTTTTCTGTCTAGTTTTTTTCATATTTATTTGAAAAATATTTGGAACACTTATCCATACACTCACGGTATTTACGTTGTGTACGTATTTTTCTTATACCATAGATACCCGAGGAGGTGACGGAGCTGCAAACTTCACACAGTTAAACTCCGACTACTCCGAACAGGCAAGCATGTTTGAACTCTTGATATGATGAGTGTTGTTGCATGTTTGCATTTTAGTATAGTCATGGCATGTTTATGAACATCACTTTGAATGTTATATTTCATGCACATAAGCGGAAAGTAAGTTTCGGAAAGCATTATGTTGTTGGATACATATTTGCATAGCCATGTGTTGGCATGAGGATGGGTAAGATGGCAGTGTTGTGACATGCCAGTCTTATGCCAGATTATTTGACTTCCGTGTCATCGTGAAACAAATCACATTTCATTCATCCCTTCCTATACTGTCACATGTTTTCCGAAAGGAATATGGCATAGTAAGTTGCAAATCGTTTTCCTGGTACACACCAAATAGAGAGGCCGGGATGAGGGTTCCATGGCCCTGGATTAAAGCCCGTCATCCGGTCAGGGGGCATGGGTGTTTCCGGTTGGGACCGAGAGGGGGGCACCCCTTAGAGCGCGCGTATAGAAATTTGATCCCATGCTATTCGAGGTTGTGGCCTCCCCGTCTCAAAGTTTTTCTTGGACGTTGTCCAGGGTGATTCCTGGCATCGTGAGGTGAAATGGGTGTGTACTAGTTAAATGTGTTTCTACTGAAATACCGTAAACGGAACTAGTCATTCGTGACTACGGAAATCCGTTGGCTGTGGTCAGTTCATCCAAACTCTGCAGAGTCTCAAATCTTTCAATTATCTTGTACTTTGTTCAAGTACTATATTCATCTTATCTTGTCAGGTATCAGCCTTAGTGACAAAACTCCGGTGGGATTTATGTGTGATAAATCCGGTTAAAAGATTATTCTTGTGGATGGACTAATCTTGTTATTTACATTTATTACAAGCCCTATCTGCGATGTCGCTCAGACGTCCGACGGTGGCATACCTGTTATTTACTTTTGTTATAGGCCCTGTCTGTGATGTCGCTCAGACGTCCGATGGTGGCATACCTGTTATTTACATTTGTTGCAAGCCCTGTCTGTGATGTCGCTCAGACGTCCGACTGTGGCATTTCTTTTATAGCCCTTTATGTGATGTCGCTCAGACGTCCGACTGTGGCATTTCTTTTAAAGCCCTTTATGTGATGTCGCTCAGACGTCCGACTGTGGCATTTCTTTTAAGCCCTTTATGTGGTGTCGCTAAGACGTCCGACTCTGGCATTTCTTTTAAGCCCTTTATGTGGTGTCGCTTAGACGACCGACTGCGGCATGCATTTTATTTATTTACCTTTCGAGGCATCGCTCCAGACACCCGATCGGTTTTCAGTTATTTATTTTATTTATCAAGTCCCGCAATATTATTGTTGTTATATGAGCATCATATTTTATTCATGACGCATTCATGCATTCATTGATTATATCTTTTGTCCGAACTGTCTTGCGAGTACTTTCAAAGTACTCACCTGGCTTGTTGATTTGGCCAGATGTTGATGAAGGCGATCTCTTGGATGAAGAGTTTGATAGCAAGTTCGACACCTAGAGGAGTCCCAGTCAGTCCCGTGCGATCCTGTTTTGGTCATTGTATTATCCGCTTCCGCAACCCCCGAATAAATTCATCGAGCCTCCCCCGACGCTTGATGAGCTGCCAGTTAGGAGTCAAGTTATCCACCACCACTTTTTCCTTGAGCTAGTAGCATGCCACCACACCCCTGTGTCATAACCGCCCATATGTAAGATATTGGCGAGTTTGTAATAAATTGTTGAGCAGCCTCAGCTCAACCCTGTAATATATTTGATGCTACTGGTTCTCTGTTTATCAAGCATTTGTCTACCAGAAAGGATGACTTTTTCCTATACTGGGATTTAAAGATCGATTTTCTCAATATTTATTTATTGAAAAAGTCGGTCGTGACATTTATTGGCAAGGAAATGGACTCTGAAGCTGAATCTGAGGAGAATGTGGAAGAGGAGGAATCTGAGGAGTCATACTCTGGTGTGACGAGCCTAGCCCTCGCTACTACTTACGTCAGCAAGTCGATCTTCGATGCTGAAGAAAATGACCTCCCCAACACTGCTGACAAAAGCGTCGATGACTATGCTCCCACCTATTGCTTCATGGCACAAGGTGCCAGGGTACTTAAACACCCCCCTCTAATTCTAGTGAGGATGAATCTGATGACAATCTCAAACCTAGCTATTCCAAACTTGCTAAGATTCTGTCAAACGACAAAAGGCTTTGGAAAAGGTTCAAAATCTGCTAGACAAAAGTGATGACCTATTGGGTGAGGAATTGGATCTAACTCAAACTTTGATTGATGATCTTCAAAGTCTTCCATTAAGTTTGATAAACATTAGTGTCATCATAACTCTCTCTTAGCCGATCATGGAAAAGCTTTCTTGTGAATTTATTCAGAGAAAGAAAGATCTTGAGAAGTTAAAAGTGAGTTATGAAGATCTTCAGAAGGAAAATGATTCATTTCTTGCTCAACAGATCGGTTCTGCTCAGGAAGAATTTATTCCACCATGTCTGAAATGCATTGAGCATGAATCTGCTAATTCTTCAACTCCATGTTCAAATGCTTCTATTGCTTCAAATTCTTCAACTGTCACTATGGTCACAAATTCCTCATCTGAGTATACCACTAGTATCACTAACAATAATGCAGGGTTGAAGGAATTGTATGTGACAGGCATATACAAAAGCCTCAAAGGACATCATACTCTTTGCGATGTGCTCAAAAAGAAGATCTTGAATAGGAACCCTAGGAAAGAGGATATTGCCTTTGAGAGGAAACTCAATGCTGATGGGACCTACTAGAAAACTGAGCAGTATCCCAAAACCTCATGGGTTGCTGTGAAAGGACCTCCTGTAGATCCATGCACTTTATCTGGCTTTACTTGTGAATCTTCATATTCCTCTGATGAGTCATTTGACTCCCACTATAAACTGTTCAAAAATTAGAATGGTGAAGTATTTGCTCGATATGTTGGAACTAACTGTAGGAACGGTCCCCCTAATAAGAAAATCTGGGTTCCCAAAACGTACCTTGAAAGTCTTCAGGTGAATGTCATCATGACACCACCTATGAAGAATAGGAACTCCAGATCAAATTCTTCTTATGGATCAAAATCTTCATATGGATCCAAGTCCTCATATGGACCAAATTCTTCATTTGGATCAAATTCCTCACATGGATCCAAATCCTCATATGAACATCATCGTGCTAAAAATTCTGTTCCGCGGGGAAAGACAAAAGGATATGAGTATGTGCATTATTCTTCAAATCATTATTTTCATAAGTCCTCGAAGAATTTCTCTTCTTATTCATATGCTTACCCTAACCCCTCTTCTGTGAAATGAAGTCCACTGGCTTCAATGCCATCTTTCTCTTATGGAGCTCGCAAAATGATGAACTCTTTGCCACCCCTCCAGATGTGGGTGGTGAAGAAAAAGAACTAATCTCTTATGCAGGGTCAGGTCTACAGACGAACTTAATCGTCTGAAGAATTCGCTAGAGATCCGAATATGCTTGAATGGACGCAAGTTAATCATGTAGAAATGAACTACTCATTTCACACGTCCTTATATTGCTATATCTGTTATATTGTTGATGAAATTGATGTCATATTCTTCACCTATGAAGTATATGGGTTCGTAAGTTGCACTAATTCATCTGCAACATGAACAATCCAAAGCTACTAGTGGGTCCTCGACAGTGGATGTACAAATCACATGACCGGTGATAGGAACTTATTTATGAAAATTGCTTTATCTCCATCTCATCTGAAGCATATCACCTACACTGACAAAGGCAAAAGCAAGGTATTGGGTCTAGGTAGGGTTGCAATATCAAAGGATAGACACATGGACAAAGTCATGCTTGTCGAGTCCATAGGACTCAACCTCATGTCTATCTCAATGTTTTGTGATCTTGATATGGTTGTCGTCCTTGGCAAATATCGTTGCATTGTGCTAATGGAATCTGACAATTCCAAAGTCTTCGAAGGCTTTAGGAGAGGAGACTTATATATTGTTGATTTCTCTATAGGACCACAGCCTGCTAATGACCCACAAGTATATGGGATCAATTGTAGCCCTTTTCGATAAGTAAGAGTGTTGAACCCAACGAGGAGCAGAAGGAAATGACAAGTGGTTTCCAACACGGTAATGTCTGCAAGTGCTAAAATTGTGAGTAGCGGAGTAGTTTGATAGCAGGATAATTTGTAACGAGCAAGTAAAAATAGTAGTAAAAAAAAGTGCAGCAAGGTAGCCCAATCCTTTTGAGGCAAAGGACAGGCCAAAACAGTTTCTTATGATAAGAAAAGTGTTCTTGAGGGTACACGGGAATTTTATCTAGCCACTTTCATCATGTTGGCTTAATTTGTGTTCGGTACTTTGATAATTTGATATGTGTGTGTACCGGTGCTTAGGTGCTATTTTTACTTGAACAAACGTCCTACTTATGATTAACCCTCTCGCAAGCATCTGCAACTACGAGAAAAGTATTAAGAATTATTTCTAACCATAGCATTAAGCTTTTGGATCCAATCGGTCCCTTACGGAATAGCGCATGAACTGGAGTTTAAGCTTTTGTCACTCTCGCCACCCACCATCTAATAACTACTCTACAATACATTCCCTTATGCCCAAATATGGTGAAGTGTCATGTATTCGACGTTCACATGACACCTCTAAGAGAATGGCAACATACATATCATCAAAATATCGAACACATATCCAGTTCAGATGATTACTTGCAATATGATTTCTCCCGTGACCTCAAGAACGAAAGTGACTACTCACATATGATAAACATGCTCAAGATCAGAGGGGTATTAAATAGCATAATGGATTTGAACATATAATCTTCCACCAAATAAACCATATAGTAATCAACTACAAGATGTAATCAACACTACTAGTCACCCACAAGCACCAATCTATAGTTTTGATACAAAGATTGAACACAAGAGATGAACTTGGGTTTGAGAGGAGTTGGTGCTGTGAAGATGTTGATGAAGATAGCCCTCCCCAAGATGGGAGAGTTGTTGGTGATGATGATAACGATGATTTCCACCTCCGGGAGGGAAGTTCCCCCGGCGGAATCGCTCCGCCGAAGGGCAAAAGTGCTCCTGCCCAGGTTCCGCCTCTAGGCGGCGCTTCGTCCCAAATGTCCTCCATTTATTTTTTTAGGTCAAAATGAATTATATTCCAAAAGATGGGCACTGGAGGTGGGCTGAGGAGAGCAGCACCCACCAGGGCACGCCTGGGCCTCCTGGCGTGCCCAGGTGGGTTGTGCCGACCTGGTGGCCCGCCTTTGGTACTTATTTGCTCCAATATTTATTAACTATTCCATAAAAAATCCTCGGGGAGTTTCAGCTCATTTGGAGTCATGCAGAATAGGTAGCTTGACGTAGCTTTTTCAGGTCCAGATTTCCAGCTATCGAAATTCTCCCCATTGGTACATACCTTGCATATTATGAGAGAAAATGCATTACTATTACTCCAAAAAGCATTATTATACAATAAAACAACATAAATAACAGTAGGAAAACATGATGCAAAATAGACGTATAAACTCCCCTAGGCTTAGACCTCGCTTGTCCTCAAGCGAAAAACAAAATCGAAAAACATGTCCACATGCTTAGAGAGAGAGAGAGGTGTCGATAAAAACAAAAATACGGACATAGCAGCATCATGTGACTTATTATAACATCAACAAACTTTAATATAAAACTTTTACTATAGAACTTTTATCATAGACTTCTCATGAACAAGTGACAATTCATCACAACATTGAAGTATAAAGCATAAACTCTTTTGTAAACCAACAAGCTATGTTCTCAGTCAACTTTGCAACTATAATTCATCTTCTTTTCAGGAAGAGTCACTTAGCGGATCCTTTAGGCAAGTCCACATACTCAACCATCATTTAGTCTTCTATGATTGCTAACACTCACCGCGTACGCATGAGCAAAACGTTTCAACCAAACACAAACAAAGATAGGGGCTTATAGTTTCGCCTCCCAACACACTCACCTCAAGTGTGATGTCAACAACAGTAACTTATGCCACCCATATTCAACTGGACATATGTGGCTAGATCTTTCCTCACCACATGATGCTTGCCAAAGGATAAAAATAAAAGGAATAGAGAGAAAAACGTTGACCCTTGCATGAAAGTAAATACATGAAAGTAAAAGATAGGCCCGTCGCAAAGGGAACCAGAGGTTGCCATGCGCTTTTTGTTTGTATGCTCAACCCTAATGTCTACTACACAACCTTCTTCTTATATACGTTGTTGGGCCTCCAAGTGTAGAGGTTTGTAGGACAGTAGCAAATTTCCCTCAAGTGGATAACCTAAGGTTTATCAATCCGTGGGAGGCGTAGGATGAAGATGGTCTCTCTCAAACAACCCTGCAACCAAATAACAAAGAGTCTCTTGTGTCCCCAACACACCCAATATAATGGTAAATTGTATAGGTGCACTAGTTCAGGGAAGAGATGGTGATACAAGTGCAATATGGATGGTAGATATAAGTATTTGTAATCTAAAAATATAAAAACAGCAAGGTAAAAAGTGATAAAAGTGAGCGTAAAAGTTATTGCAATGCTAGGAAACAAGGCCTAGGGTTCATACTTTCGCTAGTGCAAGTTCTCTCAACAATAATAAGATACTTGGATCATATAAATATCCCTCAACATGCAACAAAGAGTCACTCCAAAGTCACTAATAGCGGAGAACAAACGAAGAGATTATGGTAGGGTACGAAACCACCTCAAAGTTATCCTTTCTGATCGATCTATTCAAGAGTCTGTAGTAAAATAACACGAAGCTATTCTTTCCGTTCGATCTATCATAGAGTTCGTATTAGCATAACACCTTAAGACACAAATCAACCAAAACCCTAATGTCACCTAGATAACCAATGTCACCTCAAGTGTCCTTGGGCATGATTATATGATATGCATCACACAATCTCAGATTCATCTATTCAACCAACACAAAGTACTTCAAAGAGTGCCCCAAAGTTTCTACCGGAAAATCAAGACGAAAACGTGTGCCAACCCCTATGCATAAGTTCATTGAACCCGCAAGTTGATCACCAAAACATACATCAAGTACATCACGTGAATATCCCATTGTCACCACAGATAAGCACGGCAAGACATACATCAAGTGTTCTCAAATCCTTAAAGACTCAATCCGACAAGATAACTTCAAGGGGAAAACTCAATTCATCACAAGAGAGTAGAGGGGGGAAACATCATAAGATCCAACTATAATAGCAAAGCTCACGATACATCAAGATCGTATCACCTCAAGAACACGAGAGAGAGAGAGAGAGATCAAACACATAGCTACTGGTACATACCCTCAGCCCCGAGGGTAAACTACTCCATCCTCATCATGGAGAGCGCTGGGATGATGAAGATGGCCATCGGTGATGGATACCCCCTCCGGCAGGATGCCAAAACGGGCTCCCGAGAGGTTTTTGGTGGCTACAAAGGCTTGCGGCGGCGGAACTCCCGATCTAGGTTATTTTCTAGAGGTTTCAGTATTTATAGGAATTTTTGGCGTCAGGAACAAGTCAGGGGGGTCTCCTGGCTGTCCACGAGGCAGGGTAGGGCTCTCCCTCCACCCTCGTGGATGGCTCGGGACTCTTCTAGCCGAACTCTTTTACTTCGGGGGCTTCTTTTGGTCCATCAAAAATCATCAAAAATTGGCACGTCAATTGGACTCCATTTGGTATTCTTTTTCTGTAAAACTCAAAAACAAGGAAAAACAGAAACTGACACTGGGCTCTAGGTTAATAGGTTAGTCATAAAAATCATATAAAATAGCATATAAATGCATATAACACATCCTAGATGGATAATATAATAGCATGGAACAATCAAAAATTATAGATACGTTGGAGACGTATCAAACCCCTTAGTGCAAGAGAACGCCACATTATATTGCCCCTTGTGATGGCAACCTTTATTATGCAGTCTGTTGCTTTTATTCTTCACCATCACAAGTTCGTACAACGCTCAGTTTTCCCATACACTAAATGATCTCACATTTTTATAAGCAATTTTCATTGCCCTTTTTGCACCGATGAGAACTTACTTCAAGGATCTTACTCAATCCATAGGTAGGTATGGTGGACTCTCAAACAAGATAGGGTTTAAGGGTTTTGGATGCACAAGTAGTATCTCTACTTAGTGCGGAGTTTTTGGCTAGCAAAGATAGGGGCAAGCACCACATGTTGAAGGATCTATGACAATATGACTTCTATGTGAATAAGAACAAACATAAATCATTAGGTTGTCTTCCTTGTCCAACATCAACAATTTTGGCATACAATATTATGATGGGTGCTCACAATCACAAAAGATTTCCATGATAGTGTATTTATAAGTGAATCTTCTCTTCCCTTATTAATTCTTTCATGTGTTGCATCATTGACCAATGCTATGTTTGTCAATGTACAGTAAAATTTTCTACTTATACTTTTTCTTGTGTAATGTCATCACTTACCATAAGATTAGCATATGATCTTTTCTTTTATTTCCTTTCTTTTTATTGCAACAAGAAAGTAAAGAAGGCAAAAACTCAAAGTAGCCTTTATTATATCTGGCACACAATTAGAAGGATTGATCACTAAGCAAACTCATAAAAGAAAGGATCGAACTAAACTTTTATTCATCTGATAGCAAAATATAGCCATTGATCGAACTAAGAAAGTAAAGGCATATGATAGTAGAGATGGAACGATACCGGGGCACCTCCCTAAGCTTGGCGAAAGCCAAGGGGAGTGCCCATACCCAATACTCAGTTTTCTTTTGTTGGTGATGAAGTAGACACAATCCGATCTTTAAGGATCAAGAGGCTCTCCAATCTTTGGATGACTCTCTGCGGGGAACAATGTGCTCCATATGCAAAATATTTACACGATTGAGATACTTATTTTGTATACAAACCCTATTAATAATCCTGAAGGCTGCAATCTCAACGGGGGTAGGATGAGCATAGTAGGGTTCAAGGATATCTTCCTCTTCCTCATCGGTGAGCAATGCTTGCTCGTCGATCGGCACTTGATCTCTGGTGGCCTCCTTGCTCTTGTCCTCCTTAGATGCTCCAATGGGGTCTTCTCTCTTCAACTCGGTCTTCATCAACCAAGCATCTTCTTCCAAACGATCAGAGGAGGGAGAAGACATGATGCCTGGCTCAATAGATCTGACAGAAAACAGCAAGAAAAGAAAACAGGAGATTTCTCCGTGATACGGAGGTTATCAGGTTCGGGAGGTATATATAGTTTTTTTTAATTTGGGGAACAAGCAGAACGGAAGAAAAACGGAGATTGGAAAGTACCCGAGGTGGGCACAACCCACCTGGGTGCGCCAGGCATGCCTGACGGCCCTGGTATATCGTGCCCACCAGGGTCACTTTCCTGGAAGTTTCCTATTTTTCCAATTTTCTAAATATTCCAAAATTGACAAAAAATATTTTTGCGGATTTTTTAGAGTCAGTTTACTTACCGTACCACGTACCTCCTTGTTTTCATGATTCTGGAGTGTTCCGTAAGGACTCTTTTATGTGTTCTTCCGGTGTCAAAGTTTAGATAACATTGCTTTCAACATTAATGGGCGTACCTGAGATATAGTGTTTTATTCGTTGCCCATTGACAACCTTTGGGTTAGTCCCTTTGGCATTATTTATTTTGATAGCTCCGGATCGATAGACCTCCTCGATGACATCGGGTCCTTCCATTTGGAGAGGAGTTTTCCTGCAAAGAATCTGAAACGGGAGTTGTACAAAAGAACATATTCTCCGACTTGAACTCACACATTTGGATTCTTTTATCATGCCATCTTTTAACTTTTTCATTGAATAACTTAGCATTTTAATAACCCTGGGTTCTCCATTCATCCAATGAGCTAATATCAAATAACTTGTTTTCCCCAGCAAGTTTGAAATCATAATTGAGTTCTTTTATTGCCCAAAATGCTTTGTGTTCTAACTCAAGAGGTAAATGACAAGGTTTTCCATAAACTATTTTATATGAAGACATACCCATAGGATTTTTGTAAGCTGTTCTGTAAGCCCAAAGTGCATCATCTAATTTCTTAGACCAATTCTTCCGGGACCTATTAACAGTCTTTTATAAGATTAGTTTTATTTCTCTATTGCTAAGTTCAACTTAACCACTAGACTGAGGATGATAAGGTGATGCAATTATATGGTTAACATCATACTTAGCAAGCATTTTACAGAAAACACCATGAATAAAGTGTGAACCACCATGAGTCATTAAATATGTAGGGACTCCAAACCTTGGGAAAATAACTTTCTTAATCATTTTAATAGAGGTGTTGTGATCAACATTATGTGTTGGAATAGCTTCTACCCAGTTAGTAACATAATCAACAACAACCAAAATATGTGTATACCCATTATAGGAAGGAAAAGGTCCCATGAAGTCAAATGCCCAAACATCAAATGGTTCAACAGAAAGTGAATAATTCATAGGCATTTCTTGACGCCTACCGATATTACCTATTCTTTGGCATTCATCACATGATGAGACAAACTTACGAGCATCTTGAAGAGAGTAGGCCAATAAAAACCAGATTGCAATCCCTTGTGAGAGGTTCTGTCTCCCGCGTGATGTCATCCATAAGCTTCGGAATGACATTTCTGTAGGATTTGTTCCTGTTCATGCTCAGGTAAACAACGTCTAATAATACCATCTACTCCTTTATAAAGATGTGGGTCATCAAAAAGTAATGTCTTAAATCATAAATGAATTTTTTTTCTTTTGTTGGAATGTGAAGCTAGGTGGTATGTATTTAGCAACAATATAATTAGCATAGTCAGCAAACCAAGGTGTACTATGAGAAACATTTATTGCAGCTAGTTGTTCATCAGGGAAGCCATCATTAATTGGTTCTGGGTCATCAAGAATATTTTCAAGTCTAGACAAGTTATCAGCCACGGGATTCTCTCCTCCTTTCTTGTCAGTGATATGCAAATCAAATTCTTGTAGCAGAAAAACCCACCTAATGAGTCTAGGTTTAGCATCTTTCTTTTCCATAAGATATTTTATAGCAACATGATCGGTGTGAACAATTACTATATAATCAACAATGTAAGATATGAATTTACCACAAGCAAACACCACTTCTAAGAATTCTTTTTCAGTAGTAGCATAGTTTCGTTGAGCACTGTCTAGAGTTCTACTAGCATAATGAATAAGATTTAGTTTCTTATGAACTCTTTGTCGTAGAACAGCACCAACATCATAATCGCTAGCATCACACATAATCTCAAAAGGCAAGTTCCAATCAGGTGGTTGAACAACAGGTGTAGTAATTAAGGCTTTCTTTAGTGTTTCAAAGGCTTCCATGCAATCATCATCAAACACAAAGGGAATATCCTTTTACAAAAGATTAGTAAGAGGCCTAGAAATTTTAGAAAAGTCTTTGATAAACCTCGTATAGAAACCAGCATGACCAAGGAAACTACGAATACCTTTGATATCTTTAGGACATGGCATTTTCTCAAATGCATCAATCTTGGCTTTGTCCATCTCAATTCCTCTTTTAGCAATTTTATGGCCCAAGACAACACCTTCATTAACCATAAAGTGGCACTTCTCCCAATTCAAGACAAGATTTTTTTGTTGACATCTCTTCAAAACTTGATCAAGATTGCTTCAACAATCATAAAAAAACTTCCCATAAACAAAAAAGTCATCCATGAAAACCTCAACAATCTTTTCACAAAAATCAGATAATATAGTAGTCATACATCTTTGAAAGGTAGTAGGTGCATTAAATAAACCCAAAGGCATACGTCTATAAGTAAATTTTCCAAAAGGACAAGTAAAAGTAGTTTTTCCTTGATCAGATTGTAAAACAGGTATTTGTGAAAAGCCAGAGTATCCATCAAGGAAGCAAAAATGTGTGTGCTTAGATAATCTTTCTAACATTTGATCGATAAAAGGCAGAGGGTAATGATCTTTTCTAGTAGCTTTATTTAATTTTCTATAATCAATTACCATTCTATAGCCTATGACAATTCTTTGTGGAATAAGCTCATTCTTATCATTAGGAACAACAGTAATGCCTCCGTTCTTAGGGACACAATGAACAGGACTTACCCATCTACTATCAGCTATAGTATAGATTATACCTGCTTCCAAAAGTTTCAATATTTCCATTCTTACCACTTTTTTCATTCTTGGATTTAACCGACATTGGTGATCAACAACGGGTTTAGCATCAGGTTCCAAATTAATATGCTGCTGACATAGAGTGGGACTAATGCCCTTAAGATCATCAAGAGTATATCCAATAGCAGCCCTGTGCTTCCTTAGAACTTTCAGTAATCTTACTTCTTCATGTTCTGAAAGGTTAGCACTAATAATAACATGATATATCTTATTTTCATCAATATAAGCATATTTCAAAGTGTCCGGCAATTGTTTTAATTCAAACACAGGATCACCTTTAGGTGCAGGAGGACCTCCTAGAGTTTCAACATGCAAATTGTGTTTAAGCGGAGGTGGTTGTTGGAAAAAGATTTTATCTATTTCGTTTCTTTCACACATATGCAAATCATTTTCATGGTCCAGCAAATATTGTTCCAAAGGATCAGTAGGAGGCACAACAATATAAGCAAGATCAATAATTTCATCCTTACTAGGCAAATCTTTCTTATGAGGTTGTTTACTAAACTTGGAAAAATTAAAATCATGAGATTCATCACCAAAGCTAACACCGACAGTTTGTTTCTCATAATCTATTTTAGCACTGACGGTGTTCAAGAAAGGTCTACCAAAAATAATAGGACAAAAGTCATCTTGTGGGGTGCTGAGAACAAGGAAATCAGTAGGGTATTTTATTTTCCCACACAAGACTTCAACATCTCTAAGAGTCCCCATTAGTGATATAGTATCTCTATTAGCAAGTTTAATAGTAACATCTATGTCTTCTATTTCAGTAGGTGCTATTTCATATTTAATTTCTTGGTATATGGAGAAAGCAATAGCACTTACACTAGCACCTAGGTCACATAACCCATGATAACAGTGATCTCCTATCTTAACTGAGACAACAGGCATGCCAACAACTGGTCTGTGTTTATCTTTTCCTTCAGGTTTGGCAATTCTAGAAACTTCACCATAGAAGTAAATAACATGCCCATCAATATTATCAAGTAAGAGATATTTAACCATAGCGACACTAGGTTCAACTTTGATTTTTTCAGATGGTTTGGGTGTTCTAACATAACTTCTATTAACCACAGTTGAAGCTTTAGCGTGTTCCTTCATCCTAACAGGAAAATGTGGTTTTTCAATATAAGAAGTAGGAACAACTGGATCAACATTGTAAATGATAGTTTCTTATTTAGCTTTTAATGGTTCTTTAACTTCTTCTTTCATTGGTGGGTGATATTTAAAGCACTTCTCCTTAGGGAGATCAACATGAGTAGCAAAAGATTCACAAAAGGAGGCTACTATCTCAGAGTCGAGTCCATATTTAGTGCTAAACTTTCGAAAAGCATCGGCATTCATAAAAGAATTAACACAATCAAACTTAGGTTCAATACCAGACTCTTTACCTTCGTCGAGTTCCCAATCTTCAGAGTTGCGTTTAATTCTTTATAAAAGATCCCATCGGAATTAAATAGTCTTCTTCACAAAAGAACCAGTACAAGAAATATCGAGCATGGATTGATCATTACGAGAAAGCCGAGCATAAAAATTCTGAATAATAATTTCGCTCATGATTGGGGCATGAATAAACATTGACTTAAGCCTCCCCCAAGCTAGAGAGATACTTTCTCCTTCACGGGAACAAAAATTATATATATAATTCCAATCACGATGAACTAGATGCATAGGATACAATTTCTGATGAAATTCCAATTTCAAATGGTTCCAGATCCAATATCATCGCATAGCCTATACCATGTCAATGCTTTTCCATTCAAAGATAAAGGAAAACCCTTCTTCTTAGCTTCATCTCCGGACAAACCTGCAAGCTTAAATAATCCACAAATTTCATCCACATATATCAAGTGCATATAAGGATGTTCGGTTCCATCTCCTGCATAAGGATTAGCTAGCAGTTCCTCTAACATACCTGAGGAATTTCATATTCAATATTTTCAGTAGGTGCAGTAGGTTGAGGGGTAACTAATTGTGGTTCCAGTCGAGGTGAAGATACCCCAAAAAAAACCTCAAAGGATTGTTTTCCATAGTAGCAAGTGACAATAAATTTAAGCACGTAGTAATAAATGTTTCCTTACCAATTTCCACTTACCAAGAGCGCTTCAGTCCCCGGCAATGGCGCCAGAAAATTGCCTTGATGACCCACAAGTATATGGGGTCAATTGTAGCCCTTTTGGATAAGTAAGAGTGTCGAACCCAACGAGGAGCAGAAGGAAATGACAAGTGGTTTTCAACAAGGTAATTTCTGCAAGTGCTAAAATTGTGAGTAGCGGAGTAGTTTGATAGCAGGATCATTTGAAACGAGCAAGTAACAATATTAGTAACAAAAGTGCAGAAAGATAGCCCAATCCTTTCGAGGAAAAGGGCACGCCAAAACGGTTTCTTATGATAAGCAAAGTGTTCTTGAGGGTACACGGGAATTTCATCTAGTCACTTTCATCATATTGGTTTAATTCGTGTTCGGTACTTTGATAATCTGATATGTGGGTGGACCGGTGCTTAGGTGATGTTCTTACTTGAACAAACCTCCTACTTATGACTAACCCTCTCGCAAGCATCCGCAACTATGAGAAAAGTACTAAGAATAAATTCTAAGCATAGCATTAAACTTTTGGATCCAATCGGTCCCTTACGGAATAGCGCATAAACTGGGGTTTAAGATTCTATCACTCTCGCAACCCACCATATAATAACTACTCCACAATGCATTCCCTTAGGCCCAAATATGGTGAAGTGTCATGTAGTCAACATTCACATGACACCACTAATAGAATGGCAACATACCTATCATCAAAATATCGAACACATATCAAGTTCACATGATTACTTGCAACATGATTTCTCCCGTGACCACAAGAACAAAAGTGACTACTCACAAATAATAAACATGCTCAAGATCAAAGGGGTATTAAATAGCATAATGGATCTGAACACACAATCTTCCACCAAATAAACCATATAGTAATCAACTACAAGATGTAATCAACACTTCTAGTCATCCACAAGCACCAATCTATAGTTTTGATACAAAGATTGAACACAAGAGGTGAACTAGGGTTTGAGAGGAGTTGGTGCTATGAATATCTTGATGAAGATAGCCCTCCCCAAGATGGGAGAGTTGTTGGTGATGATGATGACGATGATTTCCCCTCCGGGAGGGAAGTTCCCCCGGCGGAATCGCTTGCTGGAGGGCAAAAGTTCTCCTGCAAGTTCTACCTCGAGGCGGCGGTGCTTCGTCCCGAATGTCCTCCCTTTATTTTTTAGGTCAAAATGACTTATGTATTAGAAGAAGGGCACCGGGGGTGGGCCGAGGAGGGCAGCACCCACCAGGGCGCTCCTGGGCCTCCTGGCGCGCCTAGGTGGGTTGTGCCCACTTGGTGGCCCTCCTCTGGTACTTATTTGCTCCAATATTTATTAAATATTCCATAAGAAATCCTCGGGGACACTACAAAAAATACACTTCCGTGATGATACGTGTTTGTCACAGTAGGTCATGTTTTTTGTCATGCATGTACATCCATGACGATTTTATGACAGAATCAAGATAGTCATACATGTGTTGTCGTAGAAGTGTTCCATGACATTACCAAAATTATCATCACGGAAGTGTCCGCTTCCATGACGATAAATCGCACATCACAGAAGTTCTTTCGTCAAGGGTGACCGACACGTGGCATCCACCGTAACAGAACGCCGTTAAGCTATCGGGTCCGGTTTTGGATCTGATAACCCATTAACAGTCCGGACCAATGGGGATTTTCCACGTGTAAAATCATCATTGGCCGCAGGAAACACGTGTTGCCTCACCGTTGGGATAGATGTCATCCACTCATTGGATAAGAGGCGCCTATGATAGGTCAACACGTGGCACGGCCCAACAGTGGCCCATTCCGGTGAAAAAGGTCGGCCTTGTAAAAATTAGCAGGCCGACCCATATAAGGCCTACTTGTGTCAGGTCCATTTAAGCCCACGGCCCATACGAGATGTGCCAATTTGGCCCGTCAACGGCCCGTTAAAGATTTGACACCATTGCAGCCCATCGTCAGTTCGAGCCCGTTAATGGCCCGTTCAAGATTTGACACCATTGCAGCCCATTGTCAGTTCGAGCCTGTTAACAGCCTGTTAACGGCCCATTCAATGGATGGGCCAATTTTCAGGATGTACATCTTTCGGCCTTTTAGCGACCCATTTAAATGTTGGGCTTATTTCCGGCCCGGTGTGTCTTTCAGCCTGTTGACGGACCATTAATCTGATGGGCCATTTGTAGTCGGACCTGAGTTTCGGCCTTTTAGCGGCCCATTTAAGTGTTGGGCCAATTTCCGGCCCGGTGTCACTTTCAGCCTGTTGACGGCCCATAAATCAGTTGGGCCATTTGTAGTCGGACCTGAGTTTTGGCCTTTTAGCGACCCATTTAAGTGTTGGGCCAATTCCCGTACCTGTGTGCCTTTCGGCCTCTTAGTGGACCATAAATGAGTTGGCCATTTGTAGTCGGACCTTAGTTTTGGCCTTTTAACGGCCCATGCCATTCATGGTCCAATACCAGCCCGGTTTCTCTTTCGGCCTGCTAAAGGCCCACAACACAGTTGGGCCATTTACAATACGACCTGACTTTCAGCCTCTTAGTGGACCATGCTCTTCATGGTCCAATACAAGCCCATTGTCTCTTTCGGCCTGCTAAAGGCCTACAGTATAGTTGGGCCATATGTAGCCCAAACTTATAACGACATGTTAACGACCCGTGAAATAAATTGGGCCCACCTGTTGCCCGCTTCGATGTCGGCCTGTTAATGACCCGGGAGGTAAGAGGGCCGACCATTAACTTTCGGCCTAGTAACGAACCATTAATTTAATGGGCCCACTAAAGTTCGTACATGTCTTTAGGCCAAATTAGATAATTTGAGCCCATTATGACGAGCAATTATGCACCGGGCCAAAACCAATCAAGCAAAGGTACGGCATACAGGGAATAACATTGCACATCCAGCATATATTACAGGAAATTACATCCACTAGGCAATCAAAGATTGATGCCAGTGCAAATAAATGAGCAGAACCTAACCATCTACAACGTCACAATCTCCAACCTCAGCACAGATGACGCCCATAAGCATGTGGGCACGTTCTTGCTGCTTTGCTACACTGTCTCTGAAAACATTGGTCAGTTGTTGTGTCACACGACTCTGCACCTCTGATTCATCCACCATTTCCATCATTGCTTCAGCCATTATTTGGTTCACAAACATACAGTTATTCCATTGCATTCGAGACAGAGGATACTGAACAGATTCAGATGGTGATTTTGGCAGGCTTGTATTATTGATAGTGGAGAGTGTCTCGACCACTGCATCATAACATAAATTAGGACGGAACCAAACAGATTAATCATGAGTTATTGCCATATTACCTGGCCTAGATTTACTGGAAAGAAACAATGGGGTTGCCTTGCCGTTTTTAGAGTTTGTCTTATTATCTTCAGCAGCCTGCACAAAATTAACACACTAACATTGCTATCATTGGCCAAGTCAGATAGTAGGAAAGCAACATTGACACAATGAATGTTTGGGCAACTAGCCTACACCAAATTAACACAATATGGCACAGCTATCATCAGACAGGTAAAGTAATACGAAAGCAACATTGACACAATGAATGAATGGGCAACCAGAGAAGCACTACAATTCAGTAATGTGCGTGATATGAGATAGTACATTCATGCATCTCAGTATGCAAAACTACCAGGCAGTTTTCCTTACCAAAATCAACATTGGCGCCTTTAACATTTTGCTACAACTAATTTTAGATCAGATAAAGGTTAGATTCACGCCGATTAACAAAATACATGCTGATGTAAAAATATAGTGATACACAGCAGGTACTTACATCAGCATTGGAGCGCGAAGAATTCCCGCAAGATATTTTCCTCGAATACGATCCCAATGGAGGAAGTCTTCTATCGTTTAACCTTATTTTCTAAAAGAGAGATGGGTAAGAAACATGTAGAAAATATGGTCAGAATGCTATAAAATTTCATGATGCGAGGATACACAAACGCTTCTTAGAATGGAGTTGACATTCTTTTGCCGGACTGGAGAAGACTAGTTCTTTGGCCACTGGAATCTTCTGATAATCAGTGGGAGTTGGGTTTCTCTGTGCTGGAGCAGTATCTATGAAAAATGGAGTTGGTTTATTATCTCCTGGCGTTTGGATCTTCTACAAAGACCTGGTCTGTAACCCTTCAGATTCTAACATAGCCGTCTTCCCCTTGCATGCCTTATATAGAAGAATGGTGATTCAGTTATAAGACATGCTACAACAGAGATGGAATAGGTACTCAAGAATAGAAAGGCATGACATATTGACATGTATTCCCTCCATCCGGAAATAAATGGATGGGTCTAGGCATATTTCAGTTCTAGATACATCCAGTTTTATCCATTTCTGCGACATGTAATCCGGATGGAGGGAGTATGATGTAAGAGCTAGGGATACGACAGGACAACATAGTAAAAAAACACTGAAAAACCCACTGCAAAACCAAAGTATTCAAACCCACTGATATGAGATAGTACACTCATGCAGCTCAGGATGCAAAACTACCAGGCAGAGAATTCCTACAAGAATCTTTCCTCATAAACGATACCATTGCAGAAATTCTTCTATCTGTTAAGCTTATTTTCTAAAAGAGAGATGGGTAAGAAACATGTAGAAAATATGATCAGCATGCTATGAAATTTTATGATGCAAGGATACGCACATGCTTCTTAGAATGGAGTTGACATATTTTTGTTGGACTGGAGAGGACTAGTTCTTTGGCCATTGGAATCTGCTTATTATCAGTAGGAGTTGGGTTTCTCTGTGCTGGAGCAGAATCTATAAAAACTGGAGTTGGCTTATTATCTCCTGGCGTTTGGATCTTTTGCAAAGGCCTTGTTTGTAACCCTTCAGATTCTAACATAGTCATCTTCCCCTTGCATGCATTGTATAGAAGTATGGTGCTTTAATTATATAGCATGCGACAGCAGAGAGATGGAATAGGTACTAAAGAATAGAAAGGCATGACATATTGACATGTATTCCCTCCATCCGGAAAAAAATGGATGGGTCTAGGCGTATTTCAGTTCTAGATACATCATTTTTATCCATTTTGGCAACATGTAGTCCGGACGGAGGGAGTATGGTGTAAGAGCTAGGGATACGATAGGACAACACAGCGAAAAAACACTAGTTGAATGTAAAATTGTATGCGAGCGGAATACGTACAAAAATAACTAAGGCAACATACATGTGTATGATTGGGAAACTAAGATGGCATTGCAACAGAGCACTAGAACAACACTTCAATGTAAAAAAAACAGGGTGTGGTAGACAGATGAAGTACATACTGATGAATAACAATGCATAAGATATTCAGAAGCATGATGTCCAAATTAAGCAGATGGCATTGCGATAGAGTAGAATGACAGTACTTGAATTTGAAAACATGTTATCATGAATGGAATAGGTACTGAAAAACAGGAAGCCATGACATATTTACATGCATGATCAGCATGTTAAGCACATGGCATTGCAACAGAGTAGATACACTCCAGGACATTATATGCATGTTGTACCCATATCACAAGCCAAGTTAGAGCATGGACCTTGTGGGGTGAAGAGGATTCATCATCTTTCTGCAAGTCTTGTGAAGAACTGCCTTTACATGTTCCATCATATTGGGTATCATTGACATCAAGTTTATTGGCCTTTACATTGCTCCGCGAGGTTCTTGTGGATATATCAGTGTGCAATTATATCTGACATGCATGGAAGACAACTAGTAGTTAGATTTATGTAATGAGTGCCTATAGGAGATACCATAAATAGTAGGACTGGGGTTAACTAGCAGCAACAGGTCTCATAAACTAAAGGGAGAACACAAATGAAATCTACAGAATATGTATCGTTTGTACTCGAGATTAACTAGATGGCACACAAAAGTATTAAAGAACAACATAGGTAATACTAGAAGTGGTATAATACAATAATCACTAGCCTGTGGGATAGCATTGGCTGATGGATGATAACTATGGAACAACGTTACCTAAAGAACAAGTATCTTAGTTGAACTATGGAATAACATTAACTCCTGAACAAGACCCGTAAGAGATCAGCATGAATATAAAGTGAAATGTGATGATCTATTTTCCATGCTTAGATGAATAACGAAGCCATAAATGTTGCACACAAGTAAGATGAGGGTACAACCTATCTGGCTGCCATCCATAGGAGTGAGCATCATGTGCTGACTTGTCGATGGCCCTGCAATTGTTGTGGCTGTCGATGTCGGGTACGCGTATTCGATGCAGGGAACTGTTGAGTGGGGACTATAGCACCCTTCTGGTGTATGCTTCCCTTGTTGGAGCAGCTGCGGTGAGTCGGAAGACGGTGTGTCTGAAGATGCAGATAACACATAATGTTAAGAATGACATATCTCCTTGATCTGAAGAAATACACTAAGAGATCAATAGCAAGGTACGAGAGTGGTCACACGTCTGTTGACTGAAGACTAAATTGGGGTCACACGATTTTTATTTATTTTTGTATTATCCAATCTACGCCGGATGGCTTGATGGCCGCCTTGTGCCTCCCGGTTGACACTGTTCGGAATCTTCCCCGAAGAGCCAGCGACCAATGGTAGAGCAGCCTGCCTCCGCCGTCCGTGGCCCAGGCCAAAACCCCGCTCCCCGCCCCACCACACTGCCGTGGTTGCGCCGCCCCCTGGCCAATCGACAAAGACTCCCCGTCATCCAGATCCAGTGGCAGCAATACCTTCAACGCACAAAACTCTAAAAGATAGCCATCTAAGCGCTGCTTCTGCGGCAAACTTGCGGCCCTGCACCCTTACGTTAGACACCACCCAACCGGCAGCCTAGGAGCTCCACCGCCTCGAGGGGTGCTGCTTCCCATTGGGAATCGATTGGCCTAGAATAAAAATTGAGACAACTAACACCTAAATAAAGTGATTTGGGATGAGGGTGCGACCTATCTAGCGCCATGGTGAAGTAGGCAGGTCCAGCTGCTAAGTCAGTGAGGCCGGCGCGGTTGCGGTGGCAACCGGCGGCAGGGAAAAAGTGATGTCGTGACGGTCGACGGCTACGGAGAAGCAGCGCCAGGACTCTGGACGGATCCGAAGTTGGAGCCGCTCCGGCGCCGTGAACAACAGCGGGTTGAATCGGCTCTGGTACGGTTCACGCGGCGGTCGTTGAGGCAGCACTAGCAGCACGGAGTAAGAGGCACACGACCCAGTGCATGACGACAAATGGATAGTGTCTCCGGCATTGGGGAGGAGGGCGGTTGTGAAATTGGTGCGGTGGGGGCGCCATGGAGGTGGGGCTAAGGTTTCACGGCTCGGGAGAAGGGAGCTTCCCGGGGAGAAGGTTATTTGGCGCCCACGAGGTATGACTGGGCGCGGGCGGGGGGGGGGGGATTGGGAGGGGAGTGGAACCATGTCTTACGGACGCATTTGTCTGAAATGTGAGGGGGGGGGGGGTTACAGTTCTACCCTTGCCTATAGGATTCTCGGCTTGGGTCTGTGTACTAAGGGTCGGGGATAGTAGAGTAACTTTGCTTCTCCCCAAATAGTGGGCGGGAGTGATTTCGGGCAAGGAGGGCGTGTTCTGAACTATTGTGGGCGCGAGCGATTTCGGGCGAGGAGAGCGTGTTTTGAAATAGTGGGCGCGAGCTATTTCGGCCGAGGAGAAGGCGCGCTTGGATGAAGTTACGAACCTACCCTCGATGTACAACGGGCCAATTGATGCGTGTCCCACACAGGGCTGTAATTTCGCGTCTCCCATTTATTTGCTCAGGCGAATTCCACCGAGCAAAGAGGATGTTTAACGGTTCGTTCAAATTTTGGGAGAACGAGCATCCACATCTACCTTACCAAGACGATTCGAATCAAATTTTGAAATATTAGCTTGCCACTTCTTTTTTAGATGCAGAGATGATGCTCGGGAGTAATGTGTTTTTACATGCTCGTTGCTAGCGATTTACTATATGAAAAATGGTTGACCCACTCAAAAACGCGAATCAAACCCAAAATGAAATATCTCGATTCAATGAAATAGCTCGTTCAGTAGGTCAAAATAGTGAACTAAATCCAAAATTGAACACCTCCATCGAGTAGCATGTTGTACAGTATTATAGTACTCCATGAACATGTTGAAAGTCAGATTAATGAACTTGTTTGATATACGCATATATCCATTCATGTGTGGATTGTAGACAACATGTTCTCCAATTTAAATATTTGAATGCAAGTTTATATCGAAACATGGTTTATATCAGTCTTTGATGCATAAAATGCGACCTCCCCCTCTCCCGGACTCCTGTTCTCTCTCTCTCTCTCTCTCTCTCTCTATCTCTCTCTCTCTCTTTGTGTGTGTGTGGGGGGGTCTTTCTAGTTCGCAAGCATATATACACCATCTATAGGTCTCTCTCTCACACTATGTATGATACTCTAGCTAGTCCAAGCTAGATATCTTGGGTGCACTCATCGTACGCACACAAATTCCTTGGCTCTTTGTGCGTAACTCTCTCACGCACCACTCTGTCGTCTCGGAGCTCTTCCCCCTCTCTCAAACTCTCCATCCACCTGGGTCACACATACACATGCATATCTCACTCGCACTCGATAGCACCATCTAAAACTATATCTCTCTCCCTCGTTCTCTCTCCATCTCACACGCACACACACAATCTCATGCATAGCTAGCCAAGTATGATGGTCTCTCACTCAGTTGTAGGCACATGCAGTCCCCCCTATATGTATATGACTAGCTAATTTTAGTCTCCATCACAAACATGTGCGTGGTCTATCTCGATTTCTCTCGGGGCATCTTTCTATCGCGCACGCACTCCCTCGATCTCCCACCCATATAGTCCCCTCACGATCTCGAGGGGATCTCTCTATCACAAACACACCCTCTCTCCCTCCCCATGCGTCCATGCCATCCATGTGTCCCTCTCGACCTTTGTTCCTTGTTGGCCAGAACTCTATTGGACATGTGCTACAGGGGTGTCTCTCTCAGTTGCAAACAATCACACACTAGCTATTTTCGTGTATCTCCTTGCCTCGCTTTTCCATCTCAGAGATGCATGTGTGATATGTTCGCATAAGAAATGAAAAAACACACACTCTCTCTAATTTATTGTTTGTTGTCACTTTCTCTTTCACACACATACTCTTTTTGCACACTTACTCATTCTCCTTCACAGGCACTTGATCTGTCTCGACTTAGGCACTCTCCTCGGTCCATAGCATATAGATTTATTGAAAAGTCAAACATCACAAAGTTTGACCATGTACGTGGAGAAAAACAATTACATCTAGTACGGCAAACATATACCATTAGATTCACCATGAGATGTAGTTTTGTATGATGTACCTTTGGTATTGTAGATATAAATAACATTTGCGTAAACCTGATCAGAGTTTCCAAAGTTTGACTTCTAAAACATTTACATGCACTGCATTATCGAGCGGATGGAATATCTCTTTCCCCCTCTCAGCTATCTGACGCACCACTCAGCGTTATCGAGGCTCCTCAATCTCTCTCAAACTTTATTGGTCAGTTTGGTTCGTGACCTGACCCTCATGCCTTGATGGCCAGTACTGCCAGGTGTGGATGTGAGATGTAAAATATTTCTGCCTGGCCAGGCTTGTGTGGTGCTGAAGCGTTTGGTTCATGCCTGGGCCAGGCAAAGCATCAACGTCCCATCAATCTATCCATGCATCAATTATTTAATGCTATCCATCCATGTTGCTGTTAGCCTCGTGGCCGCACGACCAGGCACGGCCAGCCGTTCGAAATCGGTTGCCTGGACCAGGCTACTTGCAGTGTCTGGAGTCCAGCCAGGCTAATTAAAGTGCAAGGGAACCCAGGCCAAGCGGGCTTTCTTTTTCACAGGGTAGCAACCAAACAAGCATGCATGAAATCCAGCCACAAGCCCAGGCCAGGCAAAAGATGCTTAGGACGCAAGCCAAACTGACCTTATATCTCCCTAGTTCACACATTCACATGTCTAGCTCGCGCTATACATATAGACCCATCCAGAACTCTCCGCCCTTGTTCTCTCTCCATGTGACACGCACCCCCCTAAGTACCATAATCCCTCACTCCATCATAGGCGCCAGCACTCCCCCCTCCAAAGTATGATTATCTCTCACTAGCCATCAAGAACACACATATTGTCTCCTTCCATCCATACATCTATCTCGATATCTCTCGGGGCATCTTCTATCGCGCACACACCTTGTCACTCGATCTCCCACCCATGCGATCAATAGCAAAAAGAATCACCGAAAAATAATACCCCTAGCTCAAATTATAGACAATCTAGTGATTTGAGCAAATTCATGCAAACTCAAATTTAAAATTTTCAAATATAGTCAAACTTGGTATCCATGGAGCCCTGAATTCGACATTTGGCGCGCCAGGTAGCGGTGTGTTGAAGTCCTTCTTCCACCTCCACTTCGCCTCCGCTTCGTCTCTCCCATGGGTGACGCACGCCAGATCCGCACTGAGCGTCGTGCTGCTCGCGTAGCCCAGACGGCGCCTATGGGTAATGGCGCTCCGTGCCGCTTTTCCTCTCCCGCAGCTAACACTGTCACAGACCCTACTCCCCACAAGAAGCAGCATTCCTCGCTACCACCCTCCGTGCGACGTGATGGCCACACCGCCACTTTGTCACCTACTCCTGCCACGTCATCGTCCTCCCACGCTCACCACTGGCCAGCGAATGCGCAAGCTGCGCTACTCATGGCGCGCGAACTGCTGTGCTACCATCCCGCCAACGACTAGCTTGGGCACATCGTCGAGCTTGTCAGTGCCGCCGATGAAGTCTCCGCACCGTCCCGCTCATTCTGTCCCCCGCCATCCCAGTCGGGCGATGTGGTGCACGGTGCGCCTCCTCCTCCTCCTCCTCCTCCTCCTCTGTGCGGTGCCGACCACAAGCCCTGGCATGATGCGCAACCGCACAACCCGCCGCATGGAGCATCGACGCGTGATGAAGCAAGCTGCTAGGTGGTGCAATGACCGCAAGGTGGCGCGCACGCTCCCAGCACCGCCGCGCCAGCATCAAGACCGCGCGCCGCTTGAGAGTGCGGCGCATGGGCACCAAGACCGAGCTCCCCCTCGCACGCGCTGCATCCATGAGTACAGCAGGCTACCGCGCTTTCACTCCAGAGCTGCGCCGCGTCATCTGGCTCGTCAAGTTTAAGCCAGATATGCCTCCACGCTATGACGGCACCCCCGATCCTGTGTAGTTCCTCCAGCTCTACTCGTTGAGCATCGAGGCCACCAACATCAACGAGAAGGTCATGGTGATCTGGTTCCCCATGGATCACAAGGACATCGAGTGCTCCCGGCTCCTGCACCTCCCGGAGGGGTCGATCTCCTCTTGGGACAAACTTTGCGAGCATTTCATCGCCAACTTCTAGGGCACCTGTGATCGCGCTCCCATGGTGGGCGACCTGCGGTGTGTGAAGCAGTAGCCGGGACGAGACCTCGCATAAGAACTTATAGTGCTTCACTAACGTTCGCCTCAAGGTCTCGGAAGCGTCTTATGAGGCCATCATCTCAGCATTCACCGATGGCGTATGTGACATCAAGATGAAAGAGAAGCTCGCCATCCATGATGACCTGTGCTCAGCCTTGGAGATGTTCAACCTAGAGAACAACTATGCGAGGGCCGACGAAGGCCTCCTCTCCCTCATTGACTTTCGGAGGCCGATCCTGAAGACAAGTTGGCCAAGGCTAAGGAGGCAAAGCGCAAGGGCCCCGATGTGCTCGCAGCCGAGCCTGAAATGTAGCACGACCGTGACCACGATGAGCCTCCCAAGGGCCTTTGACCATTCTTCGTCTTCCACAACATCCATAGCCACAACACCAATGACTGCCAGGAGCTTAGGGCCCTCCGCAACAGGTGCCTCGGCCACCGCCTCGAGCGTGGTGATCGCGGCTACAACCGTGGAGGAGGCCACGCTGGGGGCCGCTGGGACAACCGTGACCCTCGTTAGGACTGGGGCGACCAGCCTCACAAGGACCGCTGGTGTGATGAGCCTCGTCACTGGCCCTGGTGCGACCAGCGTCGTGAGGCCCGTCCTCAGGGCAATGTCAGCCTCCCTCCGCTACTGCCGCCACCAAGGAGGAACGACGACAACTGACAGGACGATGGTGTTGGGGGCTTCCAGGAGCCTCAAGCAATCACCTGCATTCTGTTCGGTGCTCAGGCCTCTTCCTCACATCGCATCTTCAAGAAGTTTTCTCACGAGGTGAATGCGGCCTTCCCCAAGTGTGAGGCCGCGCGTCCCCTCTAGTGGTCGTAGTACGCTATCACCTTTGACTCCAAGGATGACTGAGGGAGTCCTAGATTAGGGGGTGTCCGGATGGCCGGACTATGACCTTTGGCCGGACTCCTGGACTATGAAGATACAAGATTGAGGACTCCGTCCCGTGTCTGGATGGGACTTTCCTTGGCGTGGAAGGCAAGCTTGGCGATAGATATGAAGATCTCCTCCCATTGTAACCGACTCTGTGTAACCCTAGCCCTCTCCGGTGTCTATATAAACCGGAGAGTTTTAGTCCGTAGGACGAACAACAATCATACCATAGGCTAGATTCTAGGGTTTAGCCACTCCGATCTCGTGGTAGATCTACTCTTGTACTACCCATATCATCAATATTAATCAAGCAGGAGTAGGGTTTTACCTCCATCGAGAGGGCCCGAACCTGGGTAAAAACATCGTGTCCCTTGTCTCCTGTTACCATCCGCCTAGACGCACAGTTCGGGACCCCCTACCCGAGATCCGCCGGTTTTGACACCGACATTGGTGCTTTCATTGAGAGTTCCTCTGTGTCGTCGCCTTTTAGGCCCGATGGCTTCTTCGCTCGTCAACCTGACGCGGTCCGGGATGAGACTTTTCTCCCCGGACAGATCTTCGTATTCGGCGGCTTCGCACTGCGGGCTGACTCGTTCGGCCATCTGGAGCAGATCGAGAGCTACGCCCCTGGCCATCAGGTCAGGTTTGGAAGCTTGAACTACACGGCCGACATCCGCGGGGACTTGATCTTCGACGGATTCGAGCCACAACCGGGCGCGCCGCACTGTCATGATGGGAACGATTTAGCTCTGTCATCGGACAACGCCCAGAGCGTCGCTCAGGTGTCCGCTCCGACCATTAGCTCGGAGCCCACTACGCCAGTCGGGGACGGACGGTTAGACGCCACCCCGGAAACTGCAATCTCTACGGTGATAGAGCCGGATACCAGCCTAGTCCCTCGCAAGGCCCGTGACTCCGAGGTGCCGGACTCCGATCCGGACTCCGTAAATCCCGCACCTCTCCCGGTTAAGCCCGATTGGGCTCCGGTCATGGAGTTCACCGCCGCGGATGTCTTTCAGCACTCACCTTTCGGCAACATCCTGAATTCGTTAAAGTCTCTCTCTTTGTCAGGAGAGCCCGGGCCGGACTACGGCCAACACGGTTGGGACACGGACGACGAAGAAATTTGTAGCCCACCCACCACCCACTTTGTAGCCACTGTCGATGATTTAACCGACATGCTCGACTTCGACTCCGAAGACATCGACGACATGGACGGCGATGAAGGAGACGAACAAGAACCAGTGCCTATAGGGAACTGGAAAGCCACCTCGTCATATGACATATACATGGTGGACACCCCTAAAGCGGGGGATGGCGAGGAGAAAACGGAGGATGACCCCTCCAAGAAGCAACCCAAGCGCCGACGTCAGCGGCGCCGCTCTAAGTCCCGCCAAAGCAAAAACGGCGATTCCGGCACCGGAGATAACAATACGCCGGACAGTGCCGAAGACAACCCCCTCCAGCAGGATTCAGTGCAGGAGAACGAAGGAGCCAGCCCTCGTGAGAGAGCGGCCGACAAAGAGGATGAGGACGACAATTACATGCCTCCCTCCGAAGACGAGGCAAGCCTCGACGACGATGAATTCGTCGTGCCAGAGGATCCCGTCGAGCAAGAGCGTTTCAAACGCAGACTCGTAGCCACAGCAAGCAGCCTCAAGAAGAAACAGCAGCAGCTTAGAGCTGACCAAGACTTGCTAGCCGACAGATGGACCGAAGTCCTGGCGGCCGAAGAGTATAAACTAGAACGCCCATCCAAGAGCTACCCGAAGCGCAGGCTGCTTCCCCAACTTGAGGAGGAAGCAACTAAACCTACATCACCAGCGTACGATGCGCCCGATCGGCCACCCCGTGGCCGCGATAGAGAGGCCTTCAGGCCCTCGACCCAAACCGCACCCCGACACCGCTCAAAACATACCAGAGTACGGGGAGACGCAACAGACCTGCGAGACATCTTGGAGAATAAGGCAAGGCAAACAAGATCGATCTACGGATCGCATGGGCGCCCCGCTTCACGTGACGCTAGCCGTCACGCCGGACATAATAAGTATGGCCCGGCCGAATACAACAGACCAAGCTCGTCCGAGCTGCGTCGCGATATAGCTCAGTACAGGGGCGCCGCACACCCACTATGCTTCACAGACGAAGTAATGGATCATCAAATCCCCGAGGGCTTCAAACCCGTAAACATCGAATCATACGATGGCACAACAGATCCTGCGGTATGGATCGAGGATTATCTCCTTCACATCCACATGGCCCGTGGCGATGATCTACACGCCATCAAATACCTCCCGCTCAAGCTTAAAGGACCAGCTCGACATTGGCTTAATAGCCTGCCAGCAGAGTCAATCAGTTGTTGGGAGGACCTGGAATCCGCATTCCTTGACAACTTCCAGGGCACGTATGTGCGACCACCAGACGCCGATGACCTAAGCCACATAATCCAGCAACCAGAGGAATCGGCCAGACAATTCTGGACACGGTTCCTGACAAAGAAAAACCAAATAGTCGATTGTCCGGACGCCGAGGCCCTCGCAGCCTTCAGGCACAACATCCGAGACGAATGGCTTGCCCGGCACCTAGGACAGGAAAAGCCGAAGTCTATGGCAGCCCTCACGACACTCATGACCCGCTTCTGCGCGGGAGAAGACAGCTGGCTGGCTCGTAGCAATAACATAAGCAAGAGCCCCGGCAATTCGGATAACAAGGATAACAACGGCAGGTCACGCCGCAACAAGCATAAGCGCCGCATTAACGGTGACAATACTGAAGATACGGCAGTCAATGCCGGATTCAGAGGCTCTAAACCGGGTCAGCGGAAGAAGCCATTCAAACGAAACCCTCAGGGCCCATCCAGCTTAGACCGGATACTTGATCGCTCGTGCCAGATACACGGCACCCCCGAACAGCCAGCCAATCACACCAACAGGGATTGTTGGGTGTTCAAGCAGGCAGGCAAGATAAGTGCCGAGACCAGAGACAAGGGGCTACATAGCGATGACGAGGAGGGGCCCGGGCCGCCGAACAACAAAGGACAGAAGGGATTTCCCCCACAAGTTCGGACGGTGAATATGATATACGCTACCCACATCCCCAAAAGGGAGCGGAAGCGTGCTCTCAAGGACGTCTATGCGCTGGAGCCAGTCGCCCCAAAGTTCAACCCATGGTCCTCCTGCCCGATCACTTTCGATCGACGGGACCATCCCACCAGCATCCGTCACGGCGGATTCGCCGCACTGGTCCTAGACCCAATTATCGACGGATTTCACCTTACCAGAGTCCTAATGGACGGCGGCAGTAGCCTGAACCTGCTTTACCAGGACACAGTGCAAAAAATGGGCATCGATCCTTCAAGGATTAAACCCACAAAGACAACCTTCAAAGGTGTCATACCAGGGGTCGAAGCCAGCTGTACAGGCTCGGTCACACTCGAGGTGGTCTTCGGATCACCGGATAACTTCCGGAGCGAGGACTTAATCTTCGACATAGTCCCATTCCGCAGCGGCTATCACGCCCTGCTCGGACGAACCGCATTTGCAAAATTCAATGCGGTGCCGCACTACGCATATCTCAAGCTCAAGATGCCAGGACCTCGCGGAGTCATCACGGTAAATGGAAACACAGAACGCTCTCTATGAACAGAGGAGCACACGGCGGCCATGGCGGCGGAAGTACAGAGTAGCCTTTCAAGGCAGTTCTCCAATCCAGGCGCCAAACGTCCGGACAACGTCAAGCGAGCCCGAAGTAACCTACAACAAATCCGGCTGGCACGTTCCGAGCAAGCATAGCAGTGCGGCCCCGACCCCAGCCCCCGCCAAACGGCAATGCTGGTACCACGCGTACATAATTACGCCTTAGAGATACCATGGGCATAAGGGGAGGGGCACAACAATGGCACGCCCAGAATGCGGCTTAACTGCACTAGGGGGCTCCCTATTTTCGTTGTTTTCCTTTTTTACACACTTTCAGGACCCAACTATTCGGAAGGCCTGTCCGGCAATACTATCGCCGAACAAACGATGCAATAGCCAGGGAGGAAGCAAGCTACGTCAAAAGTCAAGGTGGTCTCTATAACGAGTTTAATACCTGTTTCTCTTACAATCCTGCAGCTTGCCCCTGAAGGGGAATATGTCAAATACTCCCATCTCTTGCTTACCGCACTTTTTGTATCGTTCTGCTCTCGCAGCAGCCCTTTTTTAATAAACAATACATAGCTCTTACCTATTATTGTACTTATCTATTTTTATATGCAAACATGTTCAGTCATGACACTATGCAACCGTACACTTTGGCACGGATAATACACCAGGGGCTTACAACACCCCATAACGCGGTGTGAGAAGACCGAACACTCTAACAAGTGCGGCACCCCGAACTTATAGCACTATATGCATCGGCTCCGAATCATGTCTTTGGTCAATAGTTGGGTTTGCCCGGCTCCCATGTTTTGGTACCTTACGTTCCGCATTGTTGGCTAAGGTAGCGCTGGGAGAACTACTGCGATTGTGCCCCAGTTGAGCTGGGTTAACACCTCAGTAGAGAAAGCTAAAACTGACTGTCATGATAGTGCGAGAGACCGGTCGCTGTTCGCGAGGTTTTTTCGAGTCCTTAAAGACTTATGCCGCTTCAAGCGAGGAACCGGACTTATCCGGCCTAGGCGTGGATAGCGCCCCGAACTCGGTCTTCCGAATACTAGGGGCTTCGCCGAAATTTAAAATTATAGAATTCTATGGCTAAGTGAGAGTGATAAAGCATTATAAGTCCGACGGCCTGGTTCGCTGTGCTGAACGCCTCCCTAGATGGACCCAAGAATGGGAACAAGAGCGCTCAGGTTTATCCCGAACACCCCAGCACTCGTGGCATGGGGGTCGAAGCCGACGACTTGCATCTCTCAGATTTGATAAACGGCCGCACAGAAGGTAATATTTTAAATTAACAAGCGTTGCTTAACGCATATGAACAAAGCTTCAGCGTACAGGATAACAAATGCGAGTTCACTCAAAAATTACATCTTTGGAGCACTCATCCGCTATGCGGCGGGCACCCTTCAGAACGCCATTGTAATACATCTCGGGCGTACGATACTCCTTGCCCGGCGGTGGCGCGTCCGTCAACAGCTTCTCCGCGTCTAGCTTGCCCCAGTGCACCTTAGCACGGGCAAGGGCCCGACGGGCACCTTCAATACAAGCGGAGCGCTTGACGACCTCAATCCACGGACACGCGTCCACCAGCCGCCGCACCAGACCGAAGTAGCTCCCAGGCATGGCTTCTCCAGGCCACAGCCGAGCTATGAGGCCCTTCATGGCCTGTTCGGCCACCTTGTGGAGCTCAACCAGCTGCTTCAGTTGGTCGCTCAGGGGCACCGGATGTCCGGCCTCAGCATACTGAGACCAGAACACTTTTTCTGTCGAGCTCCCCCTTCGGCTCGGTAGTATGCGGCGGCATCAGACACACTACGGGGAAGATCGGCGAACAATCCTGGAGAGCTCCGGATTTGGGTAAGTAGCAGATAATTAACTTTTATATTTTTGTCTTTGCATAAATAATGCCTTACCCGCCGCTATCTTCTTCATCGCCTCGATCTCCTGAAGGGCCTTCTGGGCCTCAGCCTTAGCGGTCTTGGCACTCTCAAGAGCCAAGGCAAGCTCGGACTCTCGAGTCTTCGAGTCACGCTCCAAACTCTCGTGTTTTTCCACGAGAGCTTGGGGCTCTTGCCGCACCTCCGCCACCCGCGCCTCCTGCTTCTCTCGCTCGGTGCGCTCCAAGGCCGCACTCTTTTCGGCCTCGGAGACCACCTCTTTCACGGTCGCCACCTCGTTAGTGGCTCCTGCAACATTAACGTTGGTCCTGTTATTATTTTGCAACCAAGTATTTCTATATACATTTACAGGAGGTACTATGTACCTTCTTTATCCTTGAGCTACTTCTTGGCACGGCCGAGCTCACTCTCGGACCGCTTGAGGCTTTCCTTCAATGCATTGACCTCCGCAGTCAGTGCGGCAGAGGTCAGCAGCACAACCTGCATTCCCATATTGACATATTGCTATTAGACTCCTGCGTACATCTTTTTAGATCCTCAGCTCGGTTTTTCTTTTTGAACGCCGAACTGAGCATCGGGGGCTACTCTCTATGCGGTAATATATATATATATATATATATATATGTTTTCGAACACATACCTCAAAGCCCGTTAACAGGCTTGAACAGGCTTCCGTCAGCCCGCTCTTGGTGGACTGAACCTTCTGAATCACCGCACTCATAACAGTGCGGTGTTCCTCGTCGATAGAGGTGCCGTTAAGCGCCTCCAGCAAATTTTCCGGCGCCTCCGGATGTACGGAGGTCACCGGTGTCGTAGGCTTTCCCTTCTTATCAAGGCGCCGCCTGTTGGACTCCGGAACCGTTGATGGTTCCGGAGCAGTGTCCGGCCCCGGGCCGGACTTGGATCCCTCCGGGGCTTTACCCCCTTTGGATCTGGAGTCCGGAAGGTCGCCTTGTGGCGCCTCCAGGACTACCTCCTCATGGTTTCGTCCCTTTTGGGACTCCACCTCGGCATTGTCTGTAGGGAGAGGGGAGGAGGCCATCGGAAGTGAAGCGCTGTTCACATCCGACGAATATAAGGAGCCGCTCATCGAATTGTCGAGCTGGGCCTTGGGCGGACTACGTGATCAAATTCGGTGTCAGAAAGTGCCAAATAATGGAGGGGCGTTGTAAGTTATTTGGATGACCGGATACTTATGATTTTGCCAGGGGCTTGACCCTGGATGTCCATTCCTCCCTGCCGTCTTCGGCGTCGGAGGTGTAGTCCGGAAGAAGGGTTCTCCCTTTCTTGGACCCTCCAGCCTCCCCAGTTGGGGCGGCTTTCCTTTTCTTTCCTTCCCCCGTTGGAGGGGGAGAGGCTTCTTCTTCTTCTTCTTCTTCCTCCTCGTCCTTAGAGGTGGAGGGTGCTTCGGGGCTGTCGGGCGATGAATCTGACACCACCAGACGCTGGTAACTCTTTCGACTCCCTGTGGCCTTCTTCTTGGCCTTGTTCTCCGGCACGACGTGAGGTTCCGGGACCAGCAGCTTCGTCAAGTGGGAATCCGTTGGGTCTTCGGGCAAGGGAGCCGGACAGTTGATCTGTCCATCCTTTTTCTGCCAGTCCTGTAAAGGAGGTGGGAGTTTAGATCCCGCATAGAATCAAATCTGTGAAAAATAAATACCCCGTAAAGGGAAAATTAAGCTCACCGCGCTGGCTTGGCGCTCGGCGCAGAATCCGCGATCCTCGGTGACGGGAGGGGAGACCTCGGAGCTCTTGAATAGCACCTTCCAGGCGTCCCCATGCTTAGTGTCGAAGAGCCGGGACAGAGTCTGGTGCTGGGCCGGGTCGAACTCCCACAAGCTAAAAGCCCGTCGTTGACATGGGAGAATCCGGTGGAAGAGCATGACCTGGACAATGTTGACGAGTTTAACCTTCCTGCCGATCAGGTCTTTGATGCAGGTTTGAAGTCCGGTCAATTCCGCCGAACTACCCCATGACAGGCCCGTCTCCTTCCAAGATGTGAGCCGTGTGGGGATACCAGATCGGAACTCGGGGGCCGCTGCCCATTTAGGGTCGCGCGGCTCGGTGATATAGAACCACCCCAATTGCCACCCTTTGATGGTCTCTACGGAGGCACCCTCGAGCCATGTGACGTTGGCTATTTTGCCCACCATGGCGCCCCCGCACTCCGCGTGGCTCCCGCCCACTACCTTCGGCTTGACGCTGAAGATTTTCAGCCATAGGCCAAAGTGAGGCTGGATGCGGAGGAAGGCCTCGCACACGACGATAAACGCCAAGATGTTAAGGATGAAGTTCGGGGCCAGACCGTGGAAGTCCAGGCCGTAGTAGAACATGAGCCCCCGGACGAACGGGTGAAGAGGAAAACCCAGTCCGCGGAGGAAATGGGGAAGAAAAACAACCCTCTCATGGGGCCTGGGGGTGGGGATGAGTTGCCCCACATCTGGAAGCCGGTGCGCAATGTCGTTAGACAAGTATCCGGCCTTCCTCAGTTTCTTGATTTGCCCCTCCGTAACGGAGGAGGCCATCCATCTACCTCCCGCTCCGGACATGGTTGGAGAAGGTTGAGGTGGGAAGTGCGGGCTTGGGCGCTGGAGCTCGAGCGCGCAGGGACGGATAAGCAGAGGAGGAAGAAGGCGTGAATGGAAAGGGCAGATTCTTATCTCCTTATATGGGCGGCCAAAACTACGAGCCCCCAACCGGCCTAATAAAACTCGCTTATCTCCCAAGCGCCGCGGTTAATGGCGCGGTTGGGTTACCCACGCCCGTATTGATGAGAATCCCGGAATAAGGGGACACGATCTCTGCTTTGACAAGACGTGCCAGGGAAACCGCCTCGCTAAACGCGCTGAGGTGGAACAATGAAATGAATAAAGAGCCTGGATGTGGCATGATGTCACGCCTCGGAATACGTCAGCAGATCCGATTGATGCAAATATTATTCTCTCTACGAAGGAATGTGGAACTTATTTTGCAGAGTCGGACACTACCCTGGTGTTCAACATCTTCTATGAAATATTCGGAGGAGGAACCCGCCTTGCAATGCCGAAGACAACTTGCGCGCCGGACTCGTCGTCATTGAAGCCTGGTTCAGGGGCTACTGAGGGAGTCCTGGATTAGGGGGTGTCCGGATGGCCGGACTATGACCTTTGGCCGGACTCCTGGACTATGAAGATACAAGATTGAAGACTCCGTCCCGTGTCCGGATGGGACTTTCCTTGGCGTGGAAGGCAAGCTTGGCGATACGGTATGAAGATCTCCTCCCATTGTAATCGACTCTGTGTAACCCTAGCCCTCTCCGGTGTCTATATAAACCGGAGAGTTTTAGTCCGTAGGACGAACAACAATCATACCATAGGCTAGATTCTAGGGTTTAGCCACTCCGATCTCGTGGTAGATCTACTCTTGTACTACCCATATCATCAATATTAATCAAGAAGGAGTAGGGTTTTACCTCCATCGAGAGGGCCCGAACCTGGGTAAAAACAACGTCTCCCTTGTCTCCTGTTACCATCCGCCTAGACGCACAGTTCGGGACCCCCTACGCGAGATCCGCCGGTTTTGACACCGACAATGACCTCAAGTGCTCAGCTCCAGAGGCGCGCTTCCCATGCTCTGCACGCCCACCATCAACAACATCCTTGTCACCAAGACCCTCATCGACGGTGGCAAGGGGTTCAACGTCCTCTCTACCGAGACGTTTGACACGCCGCAAGTGCCTTATGACAAGCTTCTGCCAACCATGCCTTTCTCGAGGGTGACCGACATCTCCATCATCCCCCTTGGGGCAGATACGCCACCTAGTCACATTTGGCAAGCATGACAACTACCACACCGAACTCATCGACTTTGACGTCGCCCACATCGGCCTCCCATACAATGCCATCCTTGGGTATCCGACCCTCACCAAGTTCATGGTGGCGACCCAGCACGGCTATAATATCCTCAAGATGCCAGGGAGCGGCAGCATCATCATGGTCGCCTGCGATAAGAAAGATGCGGTGTGCTCCCTCGAGCGCGCTTACTAGGTTGCGGCGGCCAAAAACTCTAACGATGAGGGCGCTATCCTCCCTCTTGTGACCACCCCAAGAAGAAGAAGCAGCTCCTTCCCAAGGGCCGTCAGGAGCCTGAGGCGCCCGCTGTCAGTGCCTCGGGTCCCACGCCCACTACTAGGGCGCCACTTCCTCCCGCATAGGAAGGCGCACCCGACGCCTCCCTCTAGACGGGCTCGGGGTCTTCCGCTTGGAGAGCCTTTGACCTGACCAGTGCGACGAGGGAGGTACTGAGGCATGCTTCGATGAACGTCCCTGCGAGCAAGGTGCGCGGCGCGAAGATCCAGGTGCACGGGAATTAATCACCAAAGCAACTGAGGAGCTTCAGGAGGCAAGGGCCATGCGCGATGACCGTCCCCACGCACGGCCTCCTAGCGCAGCTGTGACCCCTGACGTGGGCAGGCCTCCTAGTGCAGCTGCGGCCCCTGACGTGGGCAGTGAGCTACGTATCTACGTCAACATCCCGGGCCTCAACAGGGCCGTGTCACAGGACCTCTTTTGGCCATCCCACGTCGGCCGGAGTGGGGGCTACCCCTGCAACTATGTCTGTATGCCATTTGGCCTACTGAACATGGGCGTCTCGTACCAGCGCTTTACGCGGCGTGATATGGCGTCTCCCAAGGCCAGCCACCTAGCGGCCTTGTCTTAGGAGGTCCAGACACCATGCGAGCCCCCCAGAACTCGTGAGCTTCCCAGGCCTCAGGAGTCGTCCAGCTCATGAGGAGCGATCTTCATTGCACGTGTCTTCAGCTACCTCGACGCTTCTACAATGCTGGTGCCAGGTGACTGTTTGGTTTTCTCAGTTGAGCACGCCCCTCAGGCCGCATCGTCCTGGAGCTATCAAGGACCGCTTCCCCGTGTTATATTGTTTTAATTCGTGTACTATGCATCCGTTATGTTTTCGTGAGCTACTTTGGTTGTTAAACTTGCGTCTGGCCAAGTGCTACCTCTTGAGCATGCGTTGGTTTTCCCTTGAAGAGGAAAGGGTGATGCAGCAAAGTATTTCCCTCAATTTTTGAGAACCAAGGTATCGATCCAGTAGGAGGCTACATGCAAATCCCTCGTACCTACACAAACAAATAAGAACCTTGCAACCAACACGATAAAGGGGTTGTCAATCCCTTTACGGCCACTTGCAAAAGTGAGATATGATAGATATAATAAGATAAATATTTTTGGTATTTTTATGATATAGATTGGAAAGTAAATATTGCAAAATAAAATAGATCGGAAACTTATATGATGGAAAATAGACCCGGGGGCCATAGGTTTCACTAGCGGCTTCTCTCAAAATAGCATAAGTATTACGGTGGGTGAACAAATTACCGTCGAGCAATTGATAGAAAAGTGCATAGTTATGAGAATATCTAGGCATGATCATGTATATAGGCATCACGTCTGCGACAAGTAGATCGAAACGATTCTGCATCTACTACTATTACTCCACACATCGACCGCTATCGAGCATGCCTCTAGAGTATTAAGTTCATAAGAACAGAGTAACGCATTAGGCAAGATGACATGATGTAGAGGGATAAACTCAAGCAACTCGATGGCAACAATACAATATGTGCCTTGCTGCCCCTGCTATCACTCGGAAAGGACACCGCAAGATTGAACCCAAAGGTAAGCACTTCTCCCATTGCAAGAAAGATGAATCTAGTAGGCCAAACCAAACTGATAATTCGAAGAGACTTGCAAAGATAACAAATCATACATCAAAGAACTCAGAGGAGATTCAAATATTGTTCATAGATAATCCTGATCATAAACCCACAATTGATCGGATCTCAACAAACACACCGCAAAAAGAATTACATCGAATAGATCTCCAAGAAGATCAAGGAGAAAGTTGTATTGAGATCCAAAGAGAGAGAAGAATCCATCTAGCTAATAACTATGGACCCGAAGGTCTGTGGTAAACTACTCACCCTTCATCGGAGAGGCTATGGTGTTGATGTAGAAGCCCTCCGTGATCGATTCCCCCTCCGACGGAGTGCCGAAAAAGGCCCCAAGATGGGACCTCACGGGTAGAGAAGGTTGCGGCGGTGGAAATAGGGTTTCGTGGTGCTCCTGGATGTTTTTAGGGTATTGGAGTATATATATAGGCGAAGGAAGTCGGTCAGGGGAGCCATGAGGGGCCCACGAGGGTGGGGGCGCACCTACCTACCTCATGGCTTCCTCGTTTCTTTCTTGACGTCCACTCCAAGTCTCCTGGATTGCGTTTGTTCCAAAAATAACTCTCCCGAAGGTTTCATTCCGTTTGATATTCCTTTTCTGCGAAACACTGAAATAGGCAAAAAAACAGCAATTTGGGTTGGGCCTTCGGTTAACAGGTTAGTCCCAAAAATAATATAAAAGTGTATAACAAAAGCCCATAAAACATCCAAAACAGATAATATAATAGCATGGAACAATAAAAAATTATAGATACCTTGGAGACGTATCACCAAGCATTGCCTCTAGAGTCACGTCTATGGGCCCTGCACGTTGGCAGCTCTCCCCTTGAACGTCCCGTGCGAGTGGGCTACCGGCACGGTGCCTGTGCTCGGGTCCATCCCCGCAGCGCTAATAAATCTAAGAGACCGAGCTCTGGCTCATGGGCTGGCCCCGTGCACGTCACCTCACGAGGTCCTTAGTGCCTTCGTCTTCTCACGAAACAACCACGAGCAGATCAGCAAGCGCACGCCGCCCCTAGTGTTTTGTGACTAACTAACCTGCACGAGCCTCAGGAGACGAGACCTCGCGACCACGGCGCCTGAGCTCGCAAAAAGGCTAAATAGAGTTGCTCCATACCTCGTGTGCCACCGGGTACAACCTTTACCAAGCGCCTTCGGAATGTGAGCCATTCCTATTTTGAGCAAATAGCTTGCACATTAAAAGGGGGGCCCTTGAGCATCATGACTCAGGAGCTCCTACTCGCTCTCGAGCCTTCACCCCTAGCCTTTACCACGACATCGAGGCCTGGCATACCAGCGGCGGTTGAGCCCCACTCGAGGGCCAGGTCCTAAGGACGTAGAGCATTATGATGGGCAAAGAAAGGGGAATCGCCAGCCTCGCGAGGGGAATGTAGGGAAAAGGGGGTGGCCTGTTAGCGCTAGCGTTCGCTTTTCCGCTCTTTGGAATACGATGGGCACTAGTCTCCTCACGCACCTCTATTGGGGGCTTATTCTAACCCATTGCAGAATAGGGGACATGAAGGAGGTCGGGAGGTCTAGGGAAGCTTGCCTCCGTGACGAAGGAATCACCATGGACCGCAACCTCGGCAAGCTAAGTTATCCTGCGCATACAAGCATGAGCCTTACCGCAGACGTCTTATTTCTTCACGACCTCGCTCGGGGAAGGGACCCCCCCTTTTTTATCTTTCGATGGTCACTTGAGCGCCAAGGGGGCCCTCCTGAGCATCGTGCCTCAAGAGCTCTCACAGGACCTCTGGTTGCTCACCTCCTGTCCTTGCACATGGGATCGCAACATGGCATACCAGCGACGACTGAAGCCCAGCTGAGGAATGGGTCCCGTCAACGCAGAGCAACATGCTGTCACGAGATCAAAAAAAGGGACCGATGCCCAAGCGGGAAATGTGGGCGTAACCAAGAGCATAAGTTGGAAACGTTAAAATAAAGGTGCAAGCACTATGGTTCTTACACGCAATCTCGGGGCCCTTCATTGTTTTATACAGGGAGTAAAGAAAAACAAAAGACCAAAGAGAGCCGCTGCTCAGGAGGTGAAGGCCCTAGCGTCGCGTCCTCCTCCTAGCCCGGGCGCGGCGGCTCGGTGTAGCCGTCATCCCTTGAGCTTTCCCCGGGGGAGGTACCGCCACTGCTGGAGTTTTCGCAGATAAGGCCATAGGTAAGTTCACTAACGAGGGCCAAGCTACCTCGCCGACCCCCATTGCCAAAAGGATGGTCACCGCCGTGGTTGCCGCCTCTGGGCCAGCATTCTAGGCCTTTGCCATTTTTTCTGAAGACCTTGAAGAAGAGCATCAACACCCCGCGTACTTGAAGTGGAGGGCGTGCCTCACCTCCGAGCTGCAGGCAGGAGCGATCGATCCCCATCCCCGGGTCATGAAGACGTCGCCGGAGAAGGTGACCTCGACCGCTGCCTGTGAAGCTTGGCCGGAACAGCCATCGTGATGTAGCCACAACTCGACAGCCCCCCTCGCTAGTAGCTCCTCACTACAAAAAAAAGACACATTCGTGACATTTTGGGCTGAACGAAAACTGTTTCTATCATACTTATGACACTTCTATGACGATAATTGTGACAAAACCCGGTATCATCATAGATCTGGTGGGCTCCTACTTCTATGACAAAAAATCATGACAGAAAATGGGCTTTTCATCCTAGGCGGGCCGGAGACTCAGCTGCATAACATTCTTCGGGACGTCCATGATGGAAAAAACCATGGTAGAAGAAAGGGCGAGGAAAATATCAGGGAGTTCCCGGTTACAGTGGGTGGCCGGGGGCCGAGCGATGCACGTTTCTCTTGTACCATACGCACGTGGGTGCGAGGCGTCGGGCTCTAACTGAACCCGAGCGATTGCACTACAGGCTACGTGTTACTGAACCCGAGCAATCGAGCGATTCCTTCACTACTGCTGCTAACTGAAGCCGATCGATGCTGCCTCTGGATGAACACTGAGCGTTGCTGGAGGTGTTTGGATGAACATTTCCTGGTGGGGGTGGATGAACATGACCTAGTGGTGTTGCCTCTGGATGAACATGACCTCAATCAAGCCGGTTGGGGCTGGATGAACAGGACCCCGTGGAGGGCTGGATGAACAGGACGACCCCGTGGAGGGCTGGTTGAACAGTAGCCGGTGGAGAGCTGGATGAACAGTAGCCCATCAAGGGGTGGTTGAATAGGAGCCCATGGAGAGGGCTGGTTGAACAGTAGCCGGTGGAGTAGCGCGTGGTGGAGGCTGGATGAATAGGAGCCCATGGATGAACAGTCGCAGGTGGAGGCTGGAGGAGGTCGACAGTGGATGAACAGTAGCCTGTGGAGGTTGGAGGAGCTCGACGGTGGAGATGAACAGTATCCAGTGGAGTCCAGTTTTGCGGTACGCCACACCCCTCCCGATGAATAGGACCCCCGTCTCGACCGTAGAGCTCCAACACAAGTCCGTTTCTATCACACCCTGATTTTCATGGCACAACACTTAAGATGATAAATAATGATAAAATGTGGTTTGACAAAAACTTTTGAGTGTTTTGGACTTTGCACTAATTGGATTTTGTCTGTTGTTTGCAAGTGCTCTAAAAATCAAATAAATCCTCCAACTCCTATACTCCATCTCCTTGCTCCAAACTCTTGAACCAATGATCATGCCATGTGTATAGTATAGTATAGAATTTGCTTACAAAAATAATTTGGCCAAAAAGTATTTTCTAAATTTAGTTTTCCAAAAAACCCCTGGACTGAAGTTGCAACGCAAGTACTTGATTTGGGGTATTAAAAATCTTTCAAAGAATACTTTTGACTCCTATTAGGTATAGGGCTCCCATAAACCACAAAAATATAATTTTAAAAGTTATTTTGCTATTTTATTTAAACGATTTTTCTTTAGACCAGAAATGGTATTTAATAGGTTAAAATTATTTTAATGCTTTAAAAATATTTGTGAAAATTTAGGGAAACTCGGTGGACATATAATGTCCATATACATGAGTTTCAACACATGGTCATGTTCAAAATATTGGTCAAATCCCTCAAAAACCCTTTCTGGATATTTCAAGCTTTTGAAATATTTACAAAGGAAGTATTCTCCAAAAAATCCAAGAAAATTCCATCATGTCACAAATGCCCTATTTGGTGATCTTGCCAAGTCTCATGTCTTGGAGAACAATATAACATCATCAAATCCCCTCAAAACCATTTCTCTCCATTTTGAAGTTTGAACAACTTTGCATTGCCAAATATTTCCAAATGTTCTCAAACCTTGTGAACATTCTCAAATGTTCTAATTATTCATCTATACCAAGTGGCACAAGTTGGAGAACAAGTTAAATTGATCAAAGTGCCCCAAAACCCTTCCTGTCCAGAACCAAATTTGAACAACTCTACATTACCAAGTTTCTCTCCTTGATTCCAACTTTTGTGAGCAAGATCACATGACCAAATGAGGCCACCACACCAAGTGGTGCATCAAGGAGAAGTTTTTTGATCAGCTAGATCTACACAAGTTGATTTCTGCCAATTTCTAGGGTTTACAAAAGTTGCATTGGCAACTTTTCCCAAATGAACTCAATCTTGGTGGAACCTCTTATTTTATCATACCATTTGACCCAGTCAAGCCTCATGATAAATGGAAATCATCTTCTTGCCCAAACAAACATCAAACACCTTCTAGCAGAATCTCAAAATTCATGTTTTAACCCCTTCCACTAATCTCCAAGAGTTCTCCTTTTTACCACAGCCCCTCCTAGTCCCCCTCTACCTCTGGTGTGCTTCCCTGCCCGAGAGGCAATGATGAAGGGGGGCAGGGATCCATTTTTCTTCTCTGGGCAGCAGCATTTTCACTCTCTCTCCACCCCTCCTCTTCTAATGGCTCTCCAAGGCATCCAATGCCATTTCCACATTGTTTACTCCCCCCTGCAGCTCCCAGGCACAAGTGGCCGCTCCCATTCCGCAAAAAGGCATGCCATGCCGGCCAAAGACGCGCTCTGGAGCACGCTAGCGTGTTCCCGACCGTTGATGCAGCGTCCCTCGACCACCTCGAGCCTCCCCCTCGCGCCAGTTGAGGTCCTCGACGTCCGCAACGCGACAGACGTGCAGGCCCCCTCCTCTTTCCCTCTCTCTCACCTCCCGCGGCGCGTGCCCAGAGCCGCCGGGCTCAGCCAATGCTCGCGCGAGCCCGTGGCTCCACCAGGAGCTCGCCCCGCTCCATCTCTCTCTTCCTGGCATCCTACTTGACTCCCACAAGCGCCGTAGACAGCCCCTCTCCCTCCCTCATCGCCTCGCCTCCCGAGCCGTTGCCGCGGCCACCCGTGCACCGCGTCCACGGTAAGCCACGGGTTGGCTACTTAAGGCCACCCCCGAGCCCCCTCTCTACTCCTTTGGCTCTATCTCTCCCCCAGCAACCTCCCGGACAAGCTCTCTATCCCCCTCGTGCTCTCTTTGCCTCTCCATTGCCGTCATGGTCGCCGTCAGCCTCCACTCGGCTCCGGCAAACCAGGGCCTCCCCGCCCCTCCTTTGGCCACCAGTAGAACTGCAGATGACCGGCGGAGCTCTCCCCCTCCTTTTCTCCTGCTCTGGTGCCCCATGGCGCCACATCCATCTTCCCCCAAAGCCCTGTCCGCTGGTGTCAAGGCCACCATTGTCGCGGTCCTCCCCAGCCCGCGTGAGGCCCATGGACGGGTGCGGCTCTTCCTCTCGAGTCGGTCGGTATGCCGAACGTCGCCGGGGACGGCCGGAGTCGCTGGGAAGAGCGCCGGCGCCGTCCGGCCTCGCTCCCTCTGTCTCCCGTCGCGCCGTGCGGGAGGTTGGGGGTGGACCTGCAGGCGGGCCCCGCTTGTCAGTGGCCCAGCCTCCAGGCCACGCTGGCAAGTGGAGGCGTATTCCAGCAAAACCGCCTCTGACGTGGCCCTTGCGCGCGTGCCGCCAAGCCGCTGGGCCGGCCCAGTGGCGCCCTACTGCTAAACCTCGCCCAGTGCGCGCTGCCGCCGCCCAGATCCGGCCCGTTTCGGTAAATCCTTTGTCCTTTTATTTTTCAGTGAACTCCAGAAATCCATAAAAAAATCAAATTAGCTCCAAACTTGATGATTCAAATTTCCAGAGACTCCATAAATCCAGATCTATTTAATGAGGCATAGTGAACATTTTTACTGTGCATGGTTTTCACTAGATGCAGTAAATAGGTCATTTATCCACATAAGCTCACTTCTAAAATCCATAGAATATTCATTTGAACTCCATATCCAGTGAAACCAACTCCTAGATGCTTCTAAAATCATGGTTTGTTAAATGGGTGCCTTTGCTCATTTTTCAAAAATATGTTTCTGCACACTTCTTGCAAACCCGTTAATCCCTTGATTCCATCATATTGAAATGTTCAGAGATGTCCATTGATCAAATCCTAATGAAACCACTTTGGTCATCCCTCATATGACCAGAGGTATCCTAGAAAAGTCCAACTCATATTTTTAGAGCACTTTTATTTTTCTGCCTTGTTGTGTTGCTTATTATGGTTGCTTTCGACGATAGTTGACGAAGTAGACGAAATGCTCGGAGTTGGACCAGAGATATTTGAAGACCTCGAAGACTTTTCTAAAACAGGCAAGCACCCTTTGACCATGTCTATGAAACCCTTTTTATGCATGTCATATAGCACTTTATTATTGTTGCATCGGAATCGTGAAGAGATGGTAAACCACGTTGGTTGGTTGCCTCTGTTACTCCCTCGTTGATACTTGCATTGTGCATGACCCTACCTCCCTATGAGGGTTATGCCGGTGGGAGTAGATAGGATGCTAAAGTAGTTGCTACGCAAAAAGGGACGGGAATATGCATGGTGATGTAGACAAAGTATTTTCAAAGACTTTTTGAAAACCCGGCGGGTGCCACTTATGCCCGAGGGAGGTAATGAGATGGGTAACCACTTGATGACAAAGTGGTGTACCGAGGCAAGTGTGAGTGTTGTTTTCAAAAACGGATTGGTTTAAGTTGCGACCGTTATTCCAACCTTACATGCGCAACCACTCTACACTTGTATGGGAAAGGGCATTTTTGATTACCTAGGTCGATACTAGCTTGGATCCCGCATTACTAGTGACGGGGGAGAGTTGGTGCTCTCTCTCGGGATGGGGTCGTGCCAGGTAGGGTGGCCAAGAACATTTTTATGGGACACCGGACACACCGTTGGTACCCCATGCATGTGATGTGAGATGATTATGGAGCGTGGCTCCACGAAAATGTTATGTGACAATGTTGGGCATGGGGGTTACTACCAATCGAGTGGACTCCATGTTAGTGTCATCTAGGGAAAGGTAGTGATCGGGTGCTTACCCTTGGTACTTGAGGTATCACGGGTCGTGGATGACATGGAAGTTCCCCGGATCTTGTGGGTAAATTGTGCAACCTCTGGAGAGTGTAAAACTATTCGAATAGCCGTGTCCACGGTCAAGGACAGTTGGGTAACTGCTCTTGGGCTACGTCCATATGTTTCTGAAAAACAACACAGTTTGGCGATATTGATGATGCGACTCGTGAGGAAGTCACGATGAGCTTGAGCATGAGTTGTTTATAACTCTTTCTCGATGTTGATGTCTGTAACCTCTTGATACTTGTTGCAGACACATTCATGTCCTTGATAAATGTTGATCATACTTGCATGAGAAAAACTAGCTTTCCGCAAAAATGCCAATTCAGCAGCAGAGCCTTGCATAATTATTTTTGTTATCACTCTTGGGTTGCTTGCGAGTACATTCAAACGTACTCACTGGCTTGTCCCTGGCTATTTACTTGGCCAGGCTTGAAAGAGTAGGTATATGAAGAAGAGACTTTGGTGACGATCGTGTGAGCTAGGAAGCTTCCCAGTCAGAATGCCTATAGGGTTAAGGCAGATGGCATGGGTCCAAGTTGTTATTGAAGATTTCCGCTGCGATGATACACTCAAGACATGACCATAATGGTCCTACTTGTGTACAACGGTACGTAAGGATGTAAGACTCTTGTTATTCAGCTTCTGTGTGTTCAGTGAGCATTGATCTCTCGGATCACTGTACACGTGCATTCGGTGATCTCGACTTATGAGTCGGGGTCCCCACAGAGCTGGCATCAGAGCCATCTTGACTGTAGGAAGCCTTAGTTAGCATGGTCGTTAGTTAGGGTAAAACTATTTCCAAAACTATTACAAGTTTTCAAAACTATCTATACTTCTCTTCCCTTCTCAGTTTTTCAAAAAACTAACTTATACTTTCCCCATCGATCTCTTCCCTTCAAAACTATTGCAAACGGCCGCTAGCACCCTCAAGCCCTGACCACTGGATTCCTTGTAATCCTCGTGGATAATCTAGAAGGAGGACGCCTTGCCACACACTCACCCACCTCTTCTGAACACAAGATTGGCGACACCACAGCAAGACGATGCCAACAGAAGATATGCCCTCGAGGAATGAGGACATGAAGACCCAGAGGATGGTGACACCTTTGAAATTGCCCCAGGATTATGCAACCTTGGCCTACGATGACCAGCGCATAGGATATGCAAGATCATGATATACATCACTAATAGAGTAACCCTGTCACTACCGTTGTTGTATCGGCAACCACTGGTGGATGAGAACCTCGCCATTTGGTCCGCCTCACTATAGTGAGCAGGAAAACAATTCTCTTCATCCCCCGCTCTCGGTGACGATATTGTCAACAATGTGCCCGACAGATTGGACCTCTACTATGCCTTGTTAATGTCATTGCACAAAGGATTGCCACCTGGAACCGCTGATGCCTTAGAATGCAGAAAGGATCGACATGAATAAGAAGACAAGAGGAGACCAAGTCAACACCAGATACGAGGAGCCACCTTCACCCCATCACTTCAACAGGCAAGAAGTTGTCGAAGAATCTTCAGGCTCAACCCGGAATTGTTTCATCGAACAACTACAAGAGACGTAGCAACACCTGAGGAAAACCCAAAAGACTGCATGAGGCACGAAGTAAAGCATGACTACTTAGTCCGAGAACCCCTAGGGTAGGATGAGTCGTGTACCCCCTATGTGCAGTCGAGTCCGTATGATGGTTCGAATAGAACCATGACTGTGTGTTGCTTGTTTTCATTTGTTTGTGTTTTGATATCAGTCGCCCTTTTTCCCTAGGCAACAAGTACGCGACTATATCACCTGCCTTATTTTGTTGTTTGTGTTTGGCCCTTTTTGGCACTTGTTTGTTTGCACTTGCACCATAAAACCCCCTTTAGGCATCCCCCTCCTCTATGCTACTTTTCCCTCTCATCTCTCTCATCAACTGAAGACCAGCAAGACAAGATGCACCAAGGATTCTGCCTCTGCAACTGACTAGCAATGAAGACTTCTGCTACAACCTCCACGACCAAGTGCAACCCCATAGAATTATGATTAACCCTCCAGACTAGAAACCCATTCCTAGACCCTTAGAGACTTCACGAGATACTCCAACACGAACCCTTAATCATGTGCTTAATAACCATGCACAACAATGGGTTCATTATGGAACCAGTGGACGTAGTGAACGAGCACATTATCACCCTAAGATAGTACCAGAACTGGTGATGCCATAGGGTAGACCAAATTGAGGATATATGAACAGAGGACAAATGACTTGATGAGTTTATATCAATGACTTGAGGAATTATATGAGACTATTTGGTGGATTATGAGGCTTTGATGTTGGTAGATGAACTTGGTGGGATCATTAGTATAGATTAGCATAGCTTTCATTACCCCTGAGTAAATTGGATTTAGTAGGATAATTGTGTTCACAAGCTGGAATTCTTGGAAGTATTTGGATTTAACTTAGCCATGGGATATTGATAGGAGACAATTGATATTACGTAAATGACTTGGGGGAACATGTAGGAATCCTCGTTGGACAAGAGATTTGGATTTAAGTAGGTAATTCTAGTTGAATATAGATGCCGAGTATGTCTACATGGTTCGGAGTAAATTGGATTTAGACTGATGATCTTGATCATGATACCATGTTCCTCGGTGGACGATAAACTAGGAGATTGAACTAATTGTCGGAGTTTATTTAGGCATCTTTATGAGCTTGACCTTGGAGTATTACTAGATCACAATAACGGAAATTGGTGGACTGACTATAGTAAGGCAGCCCTTTCAAGTATTGGGGATTATAAGGACTTTAGGAGATCATGTGGAACACCAGCATAGGCGTTGGATTTGTAGAATTAATGGATTATGTAGTGATTAATGGAAGTTAATGGGTTGTTGGAGTTGATTCATAGAAAAGGAAACAAGATTTTGGAGTGGCATACGACGTGTTTCCTTAGGATAGAGATGCACTAGCATGGACCCTAGAAGAATAGGATGAGCACTTGGGATTGTCCTATTTTATTCCAGCTTGGAAGCTTGTATGCTCTACCCATGGATTTTTAGGGGTAGCCATACACATGAGTTTGGGGATCGTAGACATATATGATTTTTTTAGACCTCCTCTTGGGAGTCATGAGGATATGAATAGCATGAGTGATGATTGGCATTGACTTATACAAAATGATGCTTTCAGCAGTATAAGGTGATCTGTTTGGAGGACTAAGTAGAGCAATTGGCATCTCAGGAATTGTGCTCAAGGATAAACGTTCACTCGCACCCTAGAATCCTTGAAACCCTCAAGCCCTACCAAGCCATAACATGGTCAGATCATGGCCATGGGCTTTGGCCCAGGTTGAGAAGACCCTGACCCATACTCAACTGGGACCACCACCAATGCCCCAGCCTACTTCGCGTACCCCCTAGACTTCATGGAGTACTTGGACAAGTTGGTTGTCATCTTTATTTTGGTAACATACTTGTCTAACCGAAGACGAAAGAAGAATTGTTGAGCTGGTCAAGGAACATCTAAAGACCATCATGTCTAGGAGGAAGAACTACACCAACCACCATCGTCAAGAAGTAAACCTCCGCGTCGAAGACCAGGTGTGTCTGCAAGCCACTTCTCTCTCAAGAGAACCAAGCATTTTCATGGCAAGTGAAGCTCACACCAAGATTTACCGGCCCTTCCAAGATCACTTCAAGACAAAGAGTAGACATCTATCAGCTGGAGTCACCACCCGATTTACCCACTGTGCACAACGTTTTCCACATGACACAACCCCGGAAGTGTTTCCAACTTCCTAACTGGCCCGATCTCTGCGAGGGCATTGACCACCGAGCCATGGACCCCTAGCCCAATCTAACCTACCGCGAGCTACCCATTAGCAACCTGGATCAAGAAGAGCGTCATACACAAAGCCACACCATCAAGTACTTCAAGCTTCAATGGAGCACCACTCGGAAGCAGAAGCAGTATGAGGACATGAAGACTACCCCATATCCAAGTTTCCATACTCCTTTCCGCGCCTAGTTCGGGAATCTCGGGGACGAGATTCTTGTAAGGGGGGTAGGTCTATCACACCCTGATTTTCATGGCACAACACTTAAGATGATAAATAATGATAAAATGTGGTTTGACAAAAACTTTTGAGTGTTTTGGACTTTGCACTGATTGGATTTTGTCTGTTGTTTGCAAGTGCTCTAAAAATCAAATAAATCCTCCAACTCCTATACTTCATCTCCTTGCTCCAAACTCTTGAACCAATGATCATGCCATGTGTATAGTATAGTATAGAATTTTCTTACAAAAATAATTTGGCCAAAAAGTATTTTCTAAATTTAGTTTTCCAAAAACCCCCTGGATTGAAGTTGCACTGCGAGTACTTGATTTGGGGTATTAAAAATCTTTCAAAGAATACTTATTACTCCTATTAGGTATAGGGCTCCGATAAACCACAAAGATATAATTTTAAAAGTATTTTTGCTATTTTATTTAAAGGATTTTTCTTTAGACCAGAAATGGTATTTAATAGGTTAAAATTATTTTAATGCTTTAAAAATATTTGTGAAAATTTAGGGAAACTCACTGGACATATATTGTCCATATACATTAGTTTCAACACATGGCAATGTTCAAAATATTGGTCAAATCCCTCAAAAACCCTTTCTGGATTTTTCAACCTTTTGAAATATTTACAAAGGAAGTATTCTCCAAAAAAAATCCAAGAAAATTCCATCATGTCACAAATGCCCTATTTGGTGATCTTGCCAAGTCTCATGTCTTGGAGAACAATATAACATCATCAAATCCCCTCAAAACCATTTCTGCCCATTTTGAAGTTTGAACAACTTTGCATTGCCAAATATTTCCAAATGTTCTCAAACCTTGTGAACATTCTCAAATGTTCTAATTATTCATCTATACCAAGTGGCACAAGTTGGAGAACAAGTTAAATTGATCAAAGTGCCCCAAAACCCTTCCTGTCCAGAACCAAATTTGAACAACTCTGCATTACCAACTTTCTCTCCTTGATTCCAACTTTTGTGAGCATGATAAAATGACCAAATGAGGCCACCACACCAAGTGGTGCATCAAGGAGAAGTTTTTTGATCAGCTAGATCTACACAAGTTGATTTCTGCCAATTTCTAGGGTTTACAAAAGTTGCATTGGCAACTTTTCCCAAATGAACTCAATCTTGGTGGAACCTCTTATTTTATCATACCATTTGACCCTGTAAAGCCTCATGACAAATGGAAATCATCTTCTTGCCCAAACCAACATCAAACACCTTCTGGCAGAATCTCAAAATTCATGTTTTAACCCCTTCCACTAATCTCCAAGAGTTCTCCTTTTTACCACAGCCCCTCCTAGTCCCCCTCTACCTCTGGTGTGCTTCCCTGCCCGAGAGGCAATGATGAAGGGGGGCAGGGATCCATTTTTCTTCTCTGGGTAGCAGCATTTTCATTCTCTCTCCACCCCTCCTCTCTGCTACTGGCTCTCCAAGGCATCCAATGCCATTTCCACATTGTTTACTCCCCCCTGCAGCTTCCAGGCACAAGTGGCCGCTGCCATTCTGCAAAAAGGCATGCCATGCCGGCCAAAGACGCGCTCTGGAGCACGTCAGCGTGTTCCCGACCGTTGATGCAGCGTCCCTCGACCATCTCGAGCCTCCCCCTCACGCCAGTCGAGGTCCTCGACGTCCGCAACGCGACAGACGTGCAGGACCCCTCCTCTTTCCCTCTCTCTCACCTCCCGCGGCGCGTGCCCAGAGCCGCCCTGCTCGGCCAATGCTCGCGCGAGCCCGTGGCTCCACCATGAGCTCGCCCCGCTCCATCTCTCTCTTCCTGGCATCCTACTTGACTCTCACGAGCGCTGTAGGCAACCCCTCTCCCTCCCTCCTGGCCTCCCGAGTCGTTGCCGCGGCCACCCGTGCACCGCGTCCACGGTAAGCCACGGGATGGCTACTTAAGGCCACCCCCGAGCCCCCTCTCTACTCCTTTGGCTCTATCTCTCCCCCAGCAACCTCCCGGACAAGCTCTCTATCCCCCACATGCTCTCTTTGCCTCTCCATCGCCGTCATGGTCGCCGTCGGCCTCCACTCGGCTCCGGCAAATCAGGGCCTCCCCGCCCCTCCTTTGGCCACCAGTAGAACTGCAGATGACCGGCGGAGCTCTCCCCCTCCTTTTCTCCTACTCTGGTGCCCCATGGCGCCACATCCATCTTCCCCCAAAGCCCCGTCCGCTGGTGTCAAGGCCACCATTGTCGCGGTCCTCCCCAGCCTGCGTGAGGCCCATGGATGGGTGCGGCTCTTCCTCCCGAGTCCGTCGGTATGCCGAACGTCGCCGGGGACGACTGGAGTCGCCGGGAAGAGCGCCGGCGCCGTCCGGCCTCGCTCCCTCTGTCTCCCGTCGCGCCGCGCAGGAGGTTGGAGGTGGACCTGCAGGCGGGCCCCGCTTGTCAGCGGCCCAGCCTCCAGGCCACGCTGGCAAGTGGAGGTGTATTCCAGCAAAACCGCCTCCGACGTGGCCCTTGCGCGCGTGCCGCCAAGCCGCTGGGTCGGCCCAGTGGCACCCTGCTGCTAAAATTCGCCCAGTGCGCACTGCCGCCGCCCAGATCCGGCCCGTTTCGGTAATTCCTTTGTCCTTTTCTTTTTCAGTGAACTGCAGAACAACAACAACAACAACAACAACAAAGCCTTTAGTCCCAAACAAGTTGGGGTAGGCTAGAGGTGAAACCCATAAGATCTCGCAACCAACTCATGGCTCTGGCACATGGATAGCAAGCTTCCACGCACCCCTGTCCATAGCTAGCTCTTTGTCGATACTCCAATCCTTCAGGTCTCTCTTAACGGACTCCTCCCATGTCAAAATCGGTCGACCCCGCCCTCTCTTGACATTCTCCGCACGCTTTAGCCGTCCGCTATGCACTGGAGCTTCTGGAGGCCCGCGCTGAATATGCCCAAACCATCTCAAACGATGTTGGACAAGCTTCTCCTCAATTGGTGCTACCCCAACTCTATCTCGTATATCATCATTCCAGACTCGATCCTTCCTTGTGTGGCCACACATCCATCTCAACATACGCATCTCCGCCACACCTAACTGTTGAACATGTCGCCTTTTAGTCGGCCAACACTCCGCGCCATACAACATTGCGGGTCGAACCGCCGTCCTATAGAACTTGCCTTTTAGCTTTTGTGGCACTCTCTTGTCATAGAGAATGCCAGAAGCTTGGCGCCACTTCATCCATCCGTCTTTGATTTGATGGTTCACATCTTCATCAATACCCCCATCCTCCTGCAACATTGACCCCAAATACCGAAAGGTGTCCTTCCGAGGTACCACCTGGCCATCAAGGCTAACCTCCTCCTCCTCACAGCTAGTAGTACTGAAACCGCACATCATGTACTCGGTTTTAGTTCTACTAAGCCTAAACCCTTTCGATTCCAAGGTTTGTCTCCATAACTCTAACTTCCTATTTACCCCCGTCCGACTATCATCAACTAGCACCACATCATCCGCAAAGAGCATACACCATGGGATATCTCCTTGTATACCCCTTGTGACCTCATCCATCACCAATGCAAAAAGATAAGGGCTCAAAGCTGCCCCCTGATGCAGTCCTATCTTAATTGGGAAGTCATCGGTGTTGACATCACTTGTTCGAACACTTGTCACAACATTATTGTACATGTCCTTGATGAGGGTAATGTACTTTGCTGGGACTTTGTGTTTCTCCAAGGCCCACCACATGACATTCCGCGGTATCTTATCATAGGCCTTCTCCAAGTCAATGAACACCATATGCAAGTCCTTCTTATGCTCCCTATATCTCTCCATAAGTTGTCGTACCAAGAAAATGGCTTCCATGGTCGACCTCCCAGGCATGAAACCAAACTGATTTTTGGTCACGCTTGTCATTCTTCTTAAGCGGTGCTCAATGACTCTCTCCCATAGCTTCATTGTATGGCTCATCAGCCTAATTCCACGGTAATTAGTACAACTCTGAACATCCCCCTTGTTCTTGAAGATTGGTACTAATATACTCCATCTCCATTCTTCTAGCATCTTGTTTGCCCGAAAAATGAGGTTGAAAAGCTTGGTTAGCCATACTATCGCTATGTCCCCGAGACCTTTCCACACCTCAATGAGGATACAATCAGGGCCCATCGCCTTGCCTCCTTTCATCCTTTTTAAAGCCTCCTTCACCTCAGACTCCTGGATGCGCCGCACAAAACGCATGCTGGTCTCATCAAAGGAGTCATTCAGTTCAATGGTAGAACTCTCATTCTCCCCATTGAACAGCTTGTCGAAGTACTCCCGCCATCTATGCTTAATCTCTTCGTCCTTCACCAAGAGTTGGCCTGCTCCGTCCTTGATGCATTTGACTTGGCCAATATCCCTCATCTTCCTCTCCTGGATCTTAGCCATCTTATAGATGTCCCTTTCACCTTCCTTCGTGCCTAACCATTGGTATAGGTCCTCATATGCCCGACCCCTTGCTTCACCAACAGCTCGCTTTGCGGCCTTCTTCGCCATCTTGTACTTCTCTATGTTGTCTGCACTCCTAGCCAGGTATAGGCGTCTGAAGCAATCTTTCTTCTATTTAAGCGCCTTCTGGACATCATCATTCCACCACCAGGTATCCTTATCTTCGCTTCTCCTTCCCCTGGACACTCCAAACTCCTCCGAGGCCACCTTACGAATGCAAGTCGCCATCTTCATCCACACATTGTCCGCATCCCCTACTTCCTTCCAAGGGCCCTCCTTAAATACCCTCTCCTTGAACACCTGAGCTACCTCCCCCTTGAGCTTCCACCACTTCGTTCTAGCAACCTTGGCACGCTTATCCCGCTGGACACGAATCCGAAAGCGGAAGTCAGCAACCACCAGCTTATGCTGGGGTACAACACTCTCCCCAGGTATCACCTTACAGTCTAGGCACGCATGCCTATCTTCTCTTCTCGAGAGGATGAAATCAATCTGGCAAGAGTGTTGGCCACTACTAGAAGTCACCAGATGTGATTCTCTCTTTCTAAAGAGGGTGTATTCAGTGAACTGCAGAAATCCATAAAAAATCAAATTAGCTCCAAACTTGATGATTCAAATTTCGAGAGACTCCATAAATCCAGATCTATTTAATGAGGCTTAGTGGACATTTTTACTGTGCATGGTTTTCACTAGATGTAGTAAATAGGTCATTTATCCACATAAGCTCACTTCAAAAATCCATAGAATATTCATTTGAACTCCATATCTAGTGAAACCAACTCCTAGATGCTTCTAAAATCATGGTTTGTTAAATGGGTGCCTTCGCTCATTTTTCAAAAATATGTTTCTGTACACTTCTTGCAAACCCGTTAATCCCTTCATTCCATCGTACTGAAATGTTCAGAGATGTCCATTGATCAAATCCTAATGAAACCACTTTGGTCATCCCTCATATGACCAGAGGTATCCCAGAAAAGTCCAACTCATATTTTTAGAGCACTTTTATTTTCTGCCTTGTTGTGTTGCTTATTATGGTTGCTTTCGACGATAGTTGACGAAGTAGAAGAAATGCTCGGGGTTGGACCAGAGATATTTGAAGACCTCAAAGACTTTGTTAAAACAGGCAAGCAGCCCTTTGACCATGTCTATGAAACCCTTTTTATGCATGTCATATAGCACTTTATTATTGTTGCATTGGAATCGTGAAGAGATGGTAAACCACGTTGGTTGGTTGCCTCTGTTACTCCCTCGTTGATACTTGCATTGTGCATGACCCTACCTCCCTATGAGGGTTATGCCAGTGGGAGTAGATAGGATGCTAAAGTAGTTGCTACGCAAAAAGGGACGGGAATATGCATGGTGATGTAGACAAAGTATTTTCAAAGACTTTTTGAAAACCCCGTGGGGTGCCACTTATGCCCGAGGGAGGTAATGAGATGGGTAACCACTTGATGACGAAGTGGTGTACCGAGGCATGTGTGAGTGTTGTTTTCAAAAACGGATTAGTTTAAGTTGCGACCGTTATTCCAACCTTACATGCGCAACCACTCTACCCTTGTATGGGAAAGGGCATTATTGATTACCTAGGTCGATACTAGCTTGGATCCCGCATTACTAGTGACGGGGGAGAGTTGGTGCTCTCTCTCGGGACGGGATCGTGCCAGGTAGGGCGGCCAAGAACATTTTTATGGGGCACCGGACACACCGTTGGTACCCCGTGCTTGTGATGTGAGATGATTCTGGAGCGTGGCTCCACGAAAATGTTATGTGACAATGTTGGGCACGGGGGTTACTACCAATCGAGTGGACTCCATGTTAGTGTCATCTAGGGAAAGGTAGTGATCAGGTGCTTACCCCGGGTACTTGAGGTATCACGGGTCGTGGATGACACGGAAGTTCCCCAGATCTTGTGGGTAAAGTGTGCAACCTGTGCAGAGTGTAAAACTATTCGAATAGCCATGTCCACGGTCAAGGACAGTTGGGTAACCGCTCTTGGGCTACATCCATATGTTTCTAAAAAACAACACAGTTCGGTGATATTGATGATGCGACTCGTGAGAAAGTCACGATGAGCTTGAGCATGAGTTGTTTATAACTCTTTCTGGATGTTGATGTCTGTAACCTCCTGATACTTGTTGCAGACACATTCATGTCCTTGATAAATGTCGATCATACTTGCATGAGAAAAACTAGCTTTCCGCAAAAATGCCAATTCAGCATCAGAGCCTTGCATAATTATTTTTGTTATCACTCTTGGGTTGCTTGCGAGTACATTCAAACGTACTCACTGGCTTGTCCCTGGCTATTTACTTGGCCAGGCTTGAAAGAGCAGGTATATGAAGAAGAGACTTTGGTGACGATCATGTGAGCTAGGAAGCTTCCCAGTCAGAATGCCTGTAGGGTTAAGGCAGATGGCATGGGTCCAAGTTGTTATTGAAGATTTCCGCTATGATGATACACTCAAGACTTGACCATAATGGTCCTACTTGTGTAAAACGGTATGTAAGGATGTAAGACTCTGGTTATTCAGCTTTTGTGTGTTCAGTGAGCATTGATCTCTGGGATCACTGTACACGTGCATTCGGTGATCTCGACTTATGAGTCGGGGTCCCCACTGTTTCCTCCGTTTTGCGGTATGCCACACCCCTCCCGGTCAACAGGACCCTGTTTCGACCGTAGGAGGTTGAATAGAAGTCCGTTTCCTCTGTTTTGCAGTACGCCAGACCCCTCCCGATGAACAAGATCTCGTTTCTACCGTGGCCATTCGAACACAAGGCCATTTCCTCCGTTCTGCGGCACGCCAGGCCTCATTTCCATCGGTGGTTCCGTCCAAGCCCTCCCGATGAACACGATGATGCATTCCGTTCCGACCCAGCCGGTTGGCTCCACATGAACACAACGACGACGCAGTTTCTCCGTTCTGACCCAGCCATGTACATGAGCCAAGGCCGTACATATGCGTGAGTAGGCGTTCGAGACCCCGCCCCTATGTACATACGTGGCCATATTTACTTTCTTACACCCTGGCCACTATACATACGTGTATATGCTACGTGTGCGCCTCTACTACGACACGTGTGTGCCTCTACATCGGCCAGTATGTACGTACACGTTCGCGACCAAATTGAAAATGCTACGTACGCTTCGACCAGGTGGGTCCCGATTGTCAGGCACTTCCTTGCATGCGAAGATGTAGCTGGTAGGTCCCAGCAGTCAGGGGGTGAATAAATTTTTTTGCCCGAACGCACTTCCTTGCGTGCGAAGATGTAGCTGGTGGGTCCCAGCAATCAGAGAGGAAACATTTTTTCATGAAATACAATGGCCCGTCCGGTGGGTCCCTGTTGTCAAGTTGAGGAATAATTATTTGCGCGTAATAAGGAGCCAATTCCTTGCGGTTGCCGTGGACCCAACTGTCAGCCTATCAACGTATAGTATGCTTCCGATGGAAGTCGTTCCTTGACCATGTTGACCACTCCGCGCTGAGAGCGCCAGGGCGGTGGAAGGCGGCAAGGCCTAGGAAGGGGATGACGCGGAGCCGGGGAAGATGCGGCAGTGGATGCCCACGCGTAGAGGAGTATGAGGGTTCACTGGTTCGGCTGTGATGTGAGGCTGCCATCACCGCAGAATAATAGGGGGTGTGGGTGAGTAGAGGGATGGCCTGGCCAGCGGTGGGAGTAGTAGGGGCGGTGAGGCCTCCGCGACATCACAGCCGACCACGGGAGGAAGGAGCATGCGGCACGACCGGCACTGGTTTGGGCAGCTGGAGCAAAAAGCCTAGAGGTTGAAGAAGCACTACCACCGTTGGATGGACATCGTACGGTCACTGGAGCTAGAATTGTTCATATTGACTAAGTTGACAAAGCCCTCCGTCCCCGTCAACTTTGTTGGCCCACAAGTCAGCCTCCCACAATGGTGGGTCCCAGCTAGCAGGGGGTATTCATTTTTTTGTGTAATAAGAAGGCACTTCCTTGTGTGCGAGGATATAGCTGGTGGGTCTGACCTGTCAGTGGGGGGAACATTTTTTTCATGAAATACAGGGGCCCTTCCGGTGGGTCCCAGTAGTCAGGTGGAGGAATCATTATTTTGCGCGTAATAAGGAGGCATTTCCTTGCGTGCGGCCGTGGACCCAGTTGTCAGCCTCTCCATGCACATTCTACTTCCAATGGTGTCGTTCGTTGACCACATTGACCACTCCACGTGGAGCACATCCAAGGTTGTGGACGATGGTGACGCCCCGGATAGCAACAAGCCGGAGGTGGGAAGATATGGGAGTAGAGTCATAGACGGAGAGCTGTGCGAGGGTTAACTGGTTCTGGTGCGGTGTGGCTCGGCAGTCGATGGAGAAGAACAGGATGTGTGGAGGGGTGGAGGGATGGCCTGGCCAACGGTGGAGTAGCGCTTCATAGTGAAGCGTGCTAAGCAGAGCTGCTAGCAGCAGGAGGTAGGAGCAGGTGGTCCTGGCAGCGCTAGGGGAAGAAGAGGAGAGATTGAAGATGGATACCGATCGTTGGATGTAAATCCAATGTCTAACGATGTCAGAATCATTTTTTGACTAAGTTGACAACGACTTGCGTTGGCTTCGACCTATTGGCCCACATTTCAGCCTCACAACCCATTTTTACAGAATTTAAAGTGTTTTTTTTGTGGGGTAGAATTTATAGTCAATTTGATCTCTTTTTTTTGAATTACAGTCCATTAGCTGGGCTGGGTGAACAAATAATGTAGCGTCCATGCGGCCCATTTATTTTTTCCTAAAAAATTACAAGCCATTTGCACTTTCTCGAAATACACGATTTTGCTGGGCTTATTCTAATTATAACTTTGGGGTGGGCGCAGCAATGTTATCATAAAATAAACAGGGGCTGAGCATTTGTTATAAATATATTTAAATAATAAGTGATTTATTATTCTTTTGTGCACAATCACCAGGATTTTTGTTTCCAAAAAATCCAGGATTGTATTGTTAAGAAATTATTTTTATAAGTTAATAAGATGTGGGATTTTGTTTTCTTACATATGTAAGTATTTGTTAAATATATGATCACAATAACAATAATACATAATAACATATAAAATAATTCAAAGAAGGGAAACATAAGTTGGACCAGACGTTCCTATTCTTATATAGAAAAATAGAACAACCCTCTGCGGTTTCTTCAAAAAAAACATAAATTGGGCTACCAATGTTTTAGGAAAAAGAAAACCTCGGATGGGAGGTCCATAGGCCGGTCGATACATGACGACCCTCAAGAAAATACAAACCCGCATGTCGTGCGCTGGGCATGTTAAAAAACAAAGCCTAGATGGGGAAGCCCAAAACCCAGCTGATACTTGCTGCCCCAGTGATAATAAATGATACCTGCCAGCTCCCCGGCTTCGTTGTGAATTTATCTCCTATAGTAACTACATTGAAGCACCTAAAAACATGTCACTATGTTGACAAACCCGTGGGCCCCAACGTTAGTATAGCATTAGGAGGAAGTATTTTTTCGATGAGGCACTTGCTTGCGTATGACCATAGACCTGGTGGGTCCCAACTGTCCGCCTCTCCATGTACAGTCCTCTCCAGATTCCTCTCGTTTGTTCAGCATGTTCACAATGGCAGACAGTAGCGTCGCAGCGAGCACACAAAGGCACAGGAGGAGATCCGACCACCTAAGGAAGTGCCTTAGTAGTAACGAAACAACTAAACTAGCCTAATGGCCAAGTGACACTACCCGACAGCTGTTCCGCCCGGGTTCGATTCCACCTGTGCAGTGAAAATATCTCCAAATTTTTTGCCTCTGCCTTTATTGACATGTGGGAACCCATTTTCATCTATGCACACCACATCCAACACTTGCCAAATCTTCGTCCCTTGTTTTCTCTGTTTTTCGCACACTTGACATTGTGTGGGCATTTTGAAAATAGCATATCTTTTTGACTGTGCATCATATGAAGATGTGCTATGCATGAATGTTGATCAGCATGTTGTTAACTCGCTGGTAGTTCCATTTTCAACCATGAATAAAACTTACAACATGATGCTAACACTATTTGAAAAGGATGTGTTAATATAAATTGCTCTGCCTCTGAAAGTTGCAGTTTCTTATCGGACACTGAACTTGCAGTTTCTTATCTCAAACTGAACTTGCAGTTTCTTATCTGAAACTGAAACTTGCAGTTTCTTCTCTGAGAATCGCATTGCCTGCACTTTTATACTCCTATGAAAATACATCTTTTTAAGTGCTAAAAAAAGATCTCTAGAATTCCTAAAATACTTCATATGCTCAATACTGCAAATCTGAAATTCAAAAGACATTCATATCTAAAAGTACTCTCAAAATACACAACACAAAACACAATTTACAACCTGCAAATACTGACAACCCTAAGCTCCTCCTGAGAATTCACGACATGCCCGACTATTGGGCTGGGGGGAGGGGCAGTCCCCTCCTATTCCTCGGCGGCAGACAGCCGCCCCATGAGACAATTTGAACGGCGGGGGAGAGGATGGCGGGGACGCGTTGTTGGGCATACTGTTTTTATCCTCTTGCAGTTGGGTTCGTTCGACGAAGACTCCATCGGCTCGCTCTCGCATGACACCCTCACAAACGGCACCCTGTAGATGCTCGATCCTTCAATCTTTGGTGGATGCTCCATTTGGGATCAATACTCCCACCACCGCTCCCTCACGATCGGATTCGATGAATCTGTTTGCTCCATGGCCCAAAGGAGAAGCTCTATGTACTCCCGCGTGACTCCCTCCGGGAGTATCGCCTCCTTTTCACTCTGTTGCAGATATTTGGCCATGGATGTCGCTGTCGCCGCTAGTTGGTCCTTGTTGTCAAACCAAGACTTTATCTCCAACATCCTAGCTAGCTTCACGGGGTCGCCGTCTGTGATCCTCACGTATTGGTTGTACTCCTCAATCGATCTACTTCTCCACAACACCTTCACCCACCGGTGGTGGTTTTTGAATGGAAGAGGAGAGGAGCAGTGCTGGTTTTGGATTAGAACGGGAGAGGAGCGACGCCAGTTTTGGATTGGAACAGGAGAGGAGGGGCGGTGGTTTTGAAATGGAAGTGGAGAGGAGCGGTGCTGGATTTAGATTGGAATAGGAGGGGAGCGGCAGTGGTTTAAGAGGAGAAGAGCAGAAGAGCAGCGCTAGTCTTGGAAGTATTTTTTGTTTTGTGTATTTTGGTTCAAAGTTTGACCACGTATTGTATTTGACAAGCAAAATGTGATTGCATGTCACCAAAAATTGTATCGTTTGGTTCGTATCTGAATGTACTTTCGAATTATATTATTTTTGTAACGTATAACATATATTTTATTTGCAAAAATCATGGTCAATTATGACCCAGAATAAAAGGGAGAGTAGTTGATGTGGGGTCGCTTTCTTAATTGAAGGGTAAATTGATTTTGATTTTGATCCAATCACAGCGCGCCGGCCCTCTCGTCCAATCCTAAATCACTACCGCATGCTCCTCTCCCTCTTCTCCATTGCAAAACCACCTCCTCTCCTCTCCATCATCTCAATTCAAAAACCACCGTCTCGCCTCTCCCTCTTCTCCATTGCAAAACCACCTCCTCTCCTCTCCATCATCTCCATTCCAAAACCACCATGTCACCTCTCCCTCTTCTCCATTGCAAAACTGCCTCCTCTCCTCTCCATCATCTCCATTCCAAAACCACCGTATGGCCTCTCCCTCTTCTCTATTGCAAGACCACCGTCTCTCCTCCCATCTTCCAAAGCTAGCACTGAACCACTCAGAAGGACATCTATGGAGAGGATGCAGCAGCAAATCAGGCATATCACCAGCGGCGACCAGGGGCTTTTTATTTAATTCAAAAATTAGCCACTTGGATTTCCCATTATGGGCCAGGTTGAAGGAGATCCTTACTTGGTTTGACAATGAGTGGGAAATTTCAAGGACGGTGAGGGCCATGTCGCAATGTATGCGAAAGAGCGAGATGGCGGCGATGAGGGCGATGATGTACATGTACTCCTCGACAGCAGTCATGCCGCAGTCCTTCGAGTTCATTGAGTATTTCCTCTGGGCGATGGAGCAGATAGATTTTCCCGAGGTGAAAGTCAGGCGGAGGTGGTGGGCGTACAGGTCAAAGGTCGAGCACCTAGAGGATAACAAATCGACCGAGTACGCTGTGCCAGCCTGAGCCATGAGAGTATTCATTCTCCCACCGCAACAGGAGGTCGGATGGCGCAATGTTGCTTCCCCGCCATTCTCCACGGTTCCCTCGACGCTCGCCTCGTTTCAACGGCGGTGGTAGGGTTTAAGCTAAGCTTCACACTAACCTAATCTTCCACCTACTCATGCTTACAATCAGTCTTCGAATACTATGCCAGTGACACTAAAATAGCTCTGGACCTTTGGGTCAAAGTTGTGGCACTGTGTACAAATAGAGAAAAATAGATTGGTGCTTCTTTCAGAAAAGAGTACTCCCTAGAAAACTACCAATATAAGCTACTAGTATTTGCTTACAGGATTTGCTACCGAGAAAGATCCATCCACAGAGAGCGCCACACATCCCACTAGTGGTGGTGGATGCCAATGCATGCATGGAGCATGGTTGGTGTCAGTAATTTTTACTTGGCACACATCGCACTCTGCATATATGCCGGTTCCATCCGTACATTTGTGAAGTTCCACCAAAATGCGGCTGAATAACCCTGTTTGCACAGAAATGAAAAGGCATGATTACATTATAGTGGCATTAGTTGATGAAACACAAAAATTAAATAGAAGAAAATATTGCGATAGTATCATAGTATGCTATGCTGCGAGGGCAAGATGGTCCTTGCGACGCCTCATACGGTACCCCTCATACTGGAAATCATCCCAAGTCTCCCCGATACACCTTCTGCCAGTGATGAACATCAGTATACAGTGGTAGTACAAGGAGGGGCCTTGAGACATTCAAATCTCTATTTTTGTGCAGATCAACTAAAATTAAGCACCCCAGTTTGCAGAAACGCTTAAACATTAATAATGGGACTAGTTGATGAAACATACATTAACAAAGAGAAGCACTTTCTTTATCTACATTGGAAATCAAATGATAGAGAAGACAATCACTCTATTCTAACTGTATTATTACTTCATTTTATAAGTGACACTAGGGCCGAGAAGGTGGCAAACGAGGTGTACCGTGCGTCGCAAGGATGAAGGCCAGTGGTGCTTACACTGGGATGCTGAAGCTGGCTCTTTCAGTCCCTATCTTCTCCCTCATGTTTCTGTGGTAGCATTTGGGTTGTAATCCAAACTTGGTCGAGCTGGTGCTGCGTCCCCCTACCTGCCTAGCTTATGTGGCGAACTTGTCTCCTAATAGTACTCAGTCCGTTCTAGTAGTAGTTGCATAACTGCCCGTTTACACTGAGATGTTGTCGGATAATGGTTCTCTATGGTTGGGTTTCTTTAATGAAATTGGAGGGAACCCCCTCTTTTGATATGTAAAAAAATAGTGGCACTAGCGGTGCCAATACATTGCCTCAAATTAATAGTGCCACTAGATTAAGGTGCAAAATAATAGCATTACTGCTTTATCATGGTAGTGCCAAAACAGTGGCACAAGAGCAGGATCAACATGCAGGATCTTTGGCAAACGGTCAGACCAAAAAGGAACATACCTCGTGATGGGAACCATATCTGCAGTCAACGCCATCGTAGAAGGGATGACAACAGTTACTAACATGGATGATTCAATTAATGGGACATTTTGGTGCAGTTCACCTAAAATGAAGCAACGTCCCATGAGCTAGTAGCTTCTTCTTGTTGTTTTTTTAAGAAAAGGGCTCCAACCCCGGTTCCATTACCATAAGAAAACGAAACCCACAGAGCTTCTTCTTCATTATTTGCAATAAAATTGAGCAACATCAAGGTTGGTCGTGAAGCTCCTGGAATGTTCAACTATAATTTGGATATCATTTGTGCAGTTCAACTAAGATCAAGCGTGAAATGTATATCTATGTTTGCACAAAAAAGGTGGAAAGGAGGGTGACTAACAAGTGATGAAACATGCATCAAATGAAAAGAAGCATGTTCCTTATCTGAATGGCAATCCTAGAAGGACAATAGCAATTTCTAAAGCAGCAACATTGCTAGATATTAGTGTGGGCATTAGGATTAACTATGACAACCGTTAAACATGACATTATTTCAATGGTGCAATTGCTTCATTTTACCAGCAACATTACATTAACAGGTGCTACAGAGTCGATATTTGGGTATGGGAGAGTAGGAGGACCAGGACAGTTGCATTTCTAACGAAAAGAAGCAACTTATCTTAATGGGAAATTTAGCAGGACATGAAAAAAGTTCCATTGATTCATATTACTGGAGGCATTACATTGAAAACAACATTGGTTTAACATGTCCTTACTTTTAACAGTGTGACTACGACATTTTACCAGTGGCATTACATAAGAGTGGCTTGGGGTAGCAAACATCAGAACAGGATATCTGGGTTGGTCCCATTTCTGTTCGGTATAGCCACCTTATATTTTGTGAGGCTAAATCTAGTGCTGGACTTACTCTGTTGACTTGTCCCATAGTCCCCACTATCTTTCCTTTTTCAACCAATAGATTGGGTTTATATTGAGTTTGTACTACGTTTCCTTTATTTCCCTATTAGACCTAGAGACCAGTTGGATAGCCAGTCTCTGCTACTTTTCGCCCTCGTTATTTCCTCTTTTGACCAAGTCCTAGATTCAGGTAACAAATCTTCCCCACCCCACCCCCTTTCTTCCTTGTTTGAACCAAGTAGAACTAGATTCGAGTGCATCAACTAGTTTTACCTCTTAATAGTAAAAAATTAGGTGGTTTTCGAACAGCTGATCGATCCTATCTACGTAGGGGCCTGAGAAATAGTAAAAGGTACAAATGCAGCGACGTCAGGAGCTCGGGAAGTAGAGCAAGGCTAGTTTGGAAGGAAGTTATACCTGAGGGTCGCCGGGATGTCGCTAGGTGGGCGGCGGGAGGTAGGATTTGCCCACACTAGGGTAGCGTGGAAGAAGGGGTCGGAGGCCCTCCCTCACCAGTGATGCTTGGGAGAGAACGGAAAGGCACGCTGATCGGGACGCGCCGACAGTGGGTAAGAGCCATCTCCGACGATGACCGCATGAACATTGCACCCTCTCACCTTCCCCGACGGAGAGGATCCGGCTAGATCTGTGACCAGCGGTGAGCAGAGAGAGAGAGAGTGTGGCCACCGCTGTCGTGTTTAGATCTGGAGAGGACGAGACAGTGTGAAGAGAGAAACACTAGCAAGCAAGCGAATCCAGGCTTGACCTAGATGGCAGTCGAGTAGTCTTCGTGCACGTGCCCCCAATGACTAGACCAACTCAGTTGTCGCTGTTTAACCCTTGCAGTGATCCGAAGCACATGACACCTAATTTCGCGAGATGACAAGAAAACTTTTTTTAGATTTCTCACCAGAACTACAACCCTGTACAACACAGCCTGCATGATATGTAGACGATAGCCAATCCAGGCATGTCTGCTGGAGTCTGGTCACATGCATGGATGAACTGGTCTTCCGTGTCTTGCAAGGATCATCCAGGTACCAACATATGTACTCCCTCCATTCCCAAATATTTGGCTTTCTAGAAATTTCAAGAAGTGACTACATATGAAGCAAAAATGAGTGATTCTACACTCTAAAATCTGTCTACATACATCTATATGTTGTGTCCATTTGAAATGCCTAGAAAAAAATATTTTGGAACGGAGGGAGTACAACACTTCTCTAGTACTATCGCTCGTCTCTCTCTTCTATTAACTCACCCAACTTGCGGGGCCGGGGAGTGTGCCTATGGTCGGTTCCCAATTGCGGTCCGACATGTGGGTGCAAACGCAATATGACGCACATTCTATTTGGAGAGCGGCGTGCCAGACCGACCGACCGTCTGGGGTGCGACGCGAACGCGACAGGCGTGCTATATACTCCGTACATGTGTACCACTGTTTTCTTGAGGCTTTGCTCCATTGTGCTTTCCATGGATACAAAATTAGAATACTGTACTATTTAAAAGTCGAGGGTAGGGCTTTTCCTGCGCGGTAGGCGGGGTAGTTCCGCCTAGTCGGTTCGACAGAGACACAAGAAGATGAGGGAGTAGGCTACTACAAACGTAGGGCTGTGTGACTTGATAGTGAGTTAGTGCTAGACAGGTGGGGCCCCATGATTTGACTTGCCATTATCATTTTAACTGTGGTGCTACGACCGGCGTGAGTCTCCTGATTCCTGACCACCACCATACAGGTGCCTCTCCTGATGCTCCACCATGTAGAGGCCGGCTCTTGCATGAGAGCCCACTCCTCCACTTTTTCCTTGCCTCTTTCCTCCACATATGCAAAAATGCCATGTAAAGCGGGCTTATAGCCCACTATTGTACTTACTTGCTCCTACAGGTGCTAAACTTGCCACATAGGCATAATGTCTAATGTGGCAAGTTAATTAAGAAGAGAGAGACTAGTTTGGTGACCCAAGGAAGAAACGGTGCTAAGCACGTGTACCTAGGTGAAAAGACAATTTTGAGTCCATACCTAATTAAATGAAGCAAACTTAGCAACAAAAAACTAAGCACCTATGCATTGGGGACTTGATTGCTAAGCCATTTAATGCCCTTAGCACCTCATCTAAGCACCATTTCATTGGAAGAGGTCACTTCTTAGGAAATGTAATAAATACTACGAAGAAAGAGATAGAGAGAAGTAAAAAATACTCTTATAGCCAACCTTATAGCTAACCTTGTTGTACTATGAGTGACTAAGTGATGACTATGTATGACATGCCAACATCAGATAGCCTAACGCACCGTGTTAAATCTCCAAGGGCGCGACCGCGCGAGCGAGGCGACGGTCGTGGTAGGCGCGACCATGATACGGGCTGCTGGCAGCCCTTGGATCTGAGATCGAACGGTCGCATGCTAAGTTGCTGAAAATTTGCAGAATAACCCTCCAGGATAGGATATTCACCCATAGGTCTAGAATCACGCCATGCAACCGTTCGATCTCAGATCCAAGGGCTCTCGGAAGCCCGTATCATGGGAGAATGGCAAGCTTCGTATCACCTGTATTTTTCCCGACGCTTGACATGACATCGAAAGCCATTTAATTGGGCATCGAGTAGACATGACATCTAAATGGGCCCCCATAGCACTATGCATGAGTCCATTTATCCACCAGGCAAGCCACTACCCTGCCATTCGCACGCCCCACTAAACATTTCTACAATCAAAAAACCGCAGGCAGTTCGCTCCTACTCGTCCCCGGATGTCCTTTAACATTTACGGCAGTTCGCTCCTAGTCGTCCCGTCCTTTCACATTACGACAGTTCCACTAATCCTAACCGTCCTCCCAAATCCATGGCGTCCCAAATCTCCATGATCGGCGGTGAGTACAAGGTTAGAACCATCACCGGCGATGAGTTCGACGTCATCTACACCCGTTCTTTCGCGACGGTGAAATGATGCCTTGCTCGCTTCAGACGCATGTTAGAAAACTCAAATGATGAGTGGGTCGCTTGGCTAGATGTTGAGTACACCACAGTCCTGGGACAATAGAAGGATCTAAAGGAGGAAAAGAAGAAGAAGCCCGTCGTGATCCAGGTTTGCGTGCATGACTTATGCTTGGTCTACCACATATGCTATGCCGACGTTGAGTGCGAGGAATTTAAGAACTTCTTCAAGGGCGACCTAGTCAAATTCTTTACTGTAGACTTTACGAATGACAAAAGAGTCCTGGGTCAGATAGGATTCGTTCTAGGCAACCCCTTCGAACTCTAGAAGAATCCGCTGCTGCCCTCCCGTGGTCAGCCTTCAATGTTGACCCTGGCAGGAGCCATGGTTCATCCTTCGTACGTTAAACCGAAGAAACCTTCACACACGTTTCATCGTCATTCATGGGAGTGGAATGTACTAGATATAAACCACATCCAGTACGCTGCAATGGATGGCTACCTTTGTGTCAATATCTACAAGGGTTGGATGAAGAGCAAGAGCCAAGTGTGCGGTTCAAGCAAAGAAGTATCGGCCAAGAGGAAGAGGGACAAGGACGAAGTTGAGGACGTGGACAAGGACTCCGAGTAAGGTGGCAGTGTCATTGCTTGTGTTGGCTCTAATGCAGTGTCTATTGGATTAGTTGCTTAGTTTAGTTTCAGGTGTGCTTAGTTTTATTTGAGGGGTGTGTTGTGCTGAGTCCCCAGCAGAACTATGTTATGTTTCTTCTTGCTATATTTCTTACATTTCATCTTGTAGCTGGTATAGTACTACCACTCGTTTCTTCACATTATATACGTACAATATATATGGCCAACATCATATAGCCAGCAGTTTAGTTGTCAAAGAATTTCAGGGTGCTTAGTTTTGTTAAAGAATTCCAGGGTGCTTAGTTTTATTTGAGGGTGTGTTGTGCTGGACACCATTATTGTGACTCAAATCTCTTTTGCCATGTTATAATGACATAAATACCGATGGACCAACATGCCAGCTCTCCCTCTATCTCACTACAGTAAAATAAAGTGTGGGGCCTACTTGATCCCAACAGCGTTCTTATTTTCCTGTAAAATTATTCGCTTGGTTACTCCTGACAAGCGGGGCCACACTTATCATTGTGAGAATCGGCTTATTTTTGTCATGTAACATGGTCAACGGGTTTGACGTGAAAATAACAATGTCTAATGGCATTTTTGAGCAAACATCTAACTTAACGATGGCATTTTTGAGATATCTAATTGCATTTTTGAGCAGGCATCTCACGGATCGATGGCATTTTTGAGTAGTTGTAACTTCTAATGGCAAAACTAGTGGCATAAATAATAAGAACCCAAGAATTAAATAGGTATGCTAATTTCTTTATTTCTTTAATAGTACTATATGCATAATTTGGCGACGAGCGCTCTCTATATGTACCACCTTTTTCCTTTAATTTCATCTTGCTAGTTTTGCTCCATGGCGCGTTCCATCGATACTACTATTGTGCAAAAGTATACATTTTTTAAAAGGCTAGAGGGCGGGGCAGTCTAGCTTGGTCGTTTTCACGAGAGGCGAGGGCCTTTGTGATTTGACGGCTCATTACTGCTGGAAGGCGGGGCCTTGTGATTTGACTGCTCGTATAAATGTGCCGACGACCTGAGGAGGAGCAAAGAACCATGCGGTATACTCAAGTTTTCCACTGGTGTAGTACTACGACGGAGGAGCACGAAACACGGCAGCCCAGTGCCATATGGCGATAAAAATGATCTAATTTTCTAGTCATCTCATTATTAGCATTGTTCTATTCATGTCTCGTAGAGAATGTGACACGTGCGGCGAAACACCCCAAGCAAAAGAAGAAACACGGGAGCAAAAGAAGAAGGAAGATTATCACCCCAAATGATCTAATTCGTCGTGGAGTCGTAACTGCTTCTTCATCGCCTCCACGACCTCCATCTCCTTACTCGTCTCCTCCGCCATCTTCTTCATTCTGTCCATGATGCGGGATTTCTTGACGCGAGCCTTCATCATCTGTTCCACGACCACATTACGTACCTTGACAGCAGTCGGGTGCTCGATGCGGAGCTTCGCCAACTCCTCCTTCCATTCCATGACGAGGGCCTGCAGCATCTTCATTGAGGAACTACTACTATCATGCAGCTTCTTCCAGCCGGCATTCTTCTCCTTCAGCAGGTCGAGCTCATGGCAGAGCTTCGCCTTGTCCTCCTAAAGTTGCAGGATTTCACCGGTCGCCTTCTTCTCTGAGGCAATACTCTTCTTCAGCAGCATCACCAAGTCGGCGGTCAACTCCCCCTGCTTATTGAGCTCAGCGGGCATGTCGTCGAGGCTCTCCTTCAGCAGCTCCACCAAGAAATGGATGAACTCCTTCATCTCACGGAGGTGCTTATTGAGCTCATCGGGCTTGTCGTCGAGGGATAATGACTCCAGCGCCGCCAGCTCGGCATGTTCCCCTCTGCGGCTAGGGCACTCCTGGGAGCCATCACCTGCCCGTGAGAGATCTTTCGAGGTCTCTGCGTGGTGGCGAGCCCTCTCTTTTTTTCCGCAGCCTTGGTTGCCGTTCCCTTGTTATGAGTAGTTCTCGACCTAGAGCTCTATGCACCGGCCATGGCAAGGACGGACGAAGAAGAAGCACTTATGTGGAGGAAAGGTAGTGTAATTTTCGGTTAGGTATTCCCCTTTTTATAACCTAAGTACTAGCACTAGTACTAATACCTGCATAGTGGGAACACATTCAGGTTTGGTACGTACTAGTAGGTGTGAGCAGGCTTGCACTTAATTGTAGCACTAGTACTTTCAATGTGATGGGAACAACGTAAAGATAGATTGATGGTTTTGGTTTCGAGGCCCGAAACGGCTCCCGATGAGTTTAGTGGAACATAAATTTCAAGTAGACTACACTGCTCAAATGCGTAAATATTATGTTACTATCAAAAATTGGCACAAAATATGAAGGAGACTAATGGAAGTACTACTAGCAACCCATGATTTAACTACTCGCATGCACGCAGTGGAGTAGTAATGTCTTTCTTCCGCCCTCACGTCCACTCAATTTGCATGCGCTGTATTAATTGACCATCAATGAAGTGAAGGACTTTACACGCGTCAAATTATCACATGGGGTGGATCTTGGTACAAAATTGCGTCCGCCCGTGTACCCGCGTGTGTGTGCAAGGGAATGAGTGTGTGCGTGGTGTGCGTGCACACCTTCACTTCGTGCATGTACCTCCAGTGTGGCTCAGGGAGGACGAGTACATTCTTCTAGAACCAGCAGCACGTCACTGTGATCAATCCACACAAGGAGGTCGCGACAACGCCTCCACATGTGCCACGTGGCTTCATGAACTGTAAGAGAGACACTGTGTAGCGTGCCATTGGAATTTTAATTTATGTGTTTTGCACATACTCAAAGTACTAGTAAGATACACGTGCATTGCACGCATCAGATTTTGCAACCAAATTATGAATAAATACCACACTATAGTATGTAAGCTCTGAGTCATATATGCCTGATGTAGACCTTAGTTTAATTCTTATAGTTCATCTGATTCAAAATCAATTAGTTTTTATAAAAAAGCTAGGGCCTCTTTGATTCGTAGGATTTCCAAAACGCGGGAATAGGAAAAACATGGGATTAGAGTGGAATGTCGTCTTGAATCCTACAGGATTGTACGAGTGTTTGATTGTGCATAGAAAAAACGCAGAATTCTTTCAAAGAGGTTTGAGTGGATGGGATGTTTCCTATGAAATCTAGTGCAAATGAATCATATGGAAAAATTCCTATGGTTTACAATCCTACGAATCAAACAACCAAGATAGGAAAAATTCCTAAGGATTAGAATCCTCCAAAATTCCTTTGAGAATCCTTTGAATCAAAGAAGCCCTTAATCTATTTTATGATTCATGGAATTGTGCGTTGTAAAGCATAAAGTAAAAACAAATAATGGCAATTCAACTAGAAAAAAGTTTGGGCAGTTATGATACGGAAGATTCTAGAACAAAAGAGAACTACTTTTGTTTTGAGGTTTGTGCATTATGCTTAAGTTCAACCATGGAGTCTGCTAGATTGTACATGTGGCAAAATCCGGTGGGGGCTAGAAGATGGTGCGAGGGGCCGAGTGGAGGGAGACTATGAAGGAGTGCACAAGTGCGAGATCGATATTTAGAGAGAGGGGGCGAGAACGTGCGCTGTTGCGCGCAGTGGCGGAGCCATGAAAAATGTCCATGAGCTAGGGGCCAAGCATTGCTAATCCTTTACGAGGAGGGCCAATTCATCAACTTAAACCATTTTTACCAGCAATTGTCTAATGATCACATTCATATTAGCCTCGATATATAGTGATGTTAGGGGGGCAGGGCCCTTGCTGCCCCTGTCTTCGCCATTGTGCGCGCGTCTGAGAGATGAAGCGGAAGGCATGGATGATGAGAGGGGGCATTGGATATATAATTAATGTGGGTGTATTAGCTATATATGTAATCCTATATAGAGAGGTATAGATTGATCGATGTGGACGTGGGAAAGAGGGTGAGACCTCACTAGATATATAGATTGATCGGTTTGTGTGGAAAACTATGAAAGACCTAGCTATATACACACACACATAGAGGAACATCGATCATTGCACATGAAAGTGAGAGATAAAGAATGCCCGATATGATGGAGAGGGGGATGTGTGTGTGTGCCTTTATGGGAGACCGACCTGGAACAAAAGATTGCATGTGTGCGATGGATAATGCCGACTGGTAGTGTGTGTGCATGCATGCACGAGAGAAAGTTAGTGGTACAATTATAAAGAGAAGACGACTGTGTGGGTGTAAAAGACTAGGTGAGGTCATAATCAATGTAAAGTTGAATTCAAATATTTGAATAAGAGATCATGATGTTTGAAACCCATGCATGCATGAATATAATGGAGATCTGCGCGGTGTGGTTTGGAAACGAGCATGTTGTAATGTATACACATTGAACAAGGTCAGACTGATTTGAATTTGAGATACTGATGGCAGACATCATTTGGCCACATTGCATCCGTGCATGGACACACTATTCTAATTGGAGATGATGGGTGGCTTTCGCATCACATATCTATATCTATACCCCTATATATATTATATTATATATTTTTATATAGTGTGCGGATAACTTTAACTTTGAAAGATGGTCGTTGGATGAGGCCAATCCGATGGTGCAGAGATGGCAAATTTGAGCACTACTGGCCATTGGATATCATCTAGATTCCATTAGATTTTGCCACATGGACAATCTAGAAGACTCCATGGTTGAACTTAAGCATAATGCACAAACCTAAAAACACAAGCACTTCTTCTTTGTTCTAGAATCTTTCGTATCAGAATTGCCCAAATGTTTTTCTACATGATTTGCCATTATTTGTTTTTTACTTTATGCCTTACAATGCACAATTCCATGAATCTTAAAATAGATTAGATTTCTTATAGAAACTAGATGATTTTGAATGAAATGAACTATAAGAATTAAACGAACATCTACATCATGCATATATGACTCAAATCTTAGATGCTATAATGTGGTATTTATTCATAATTTGGTTGCCAAATCTCATGCGTGCAATGCACGTGTACCTTACTAGTCTAAATGGTGTGTGTGTGTGTTGTGTGTGTTAAACACATTGTACGTAGTATATCATACATGGTTTAGATTCCAAACATCTAGCTAGAGAATACATGTACTATGATTTGAATTCCACACAAAATGGATACATATATTTGAATTTGAGATCGTATGTACATGTAGTTCGTATTTATATAGGAATTTACTTCTCCTATATTCATGTCATGTGTTGTGAAGATAATATTTAGATGGTTGTATAACTAACCCAAGTACAATCCCATTCAAACAGGGAAAATGTAGTAAAATTTAGTCCATATGCTAGACAACACACATTGTTTTTTAATTGCTGAGGGAAGTGCAAATTGTTTTGGTATTGTACACGTTATTTTTGTTGTCCCAATTTTTTTGTATTTGAATGCATTTCTAGTAATATAGTAAAACGGGACATGGCTCTCTCTAGTGATGAGGTGCGAATTGTCTTTTTTTTGGTACACCTTAAGCTTGTTCTCCCAGTATTTCAAGTCGCGCCTTGTTATGCCAAAATTTCAAGCTAGCGTCTCTGTCTATCATGCTGCGAAACTCCCGCCTCTTCAACCCACGCCTTGTTACCCTGAAATATTTAAGATATATCTTTGTCTCGTTGTGCTCCAACAACTCCCTGCATCTCAACCCGTGCCTTGCTATTCCAAAATTACAACACATGCGAAAACTCCCACCTCCTATGAAATCCTAACACACAAAATGCCCGTGATACCCCTAAACCGAAAGAACTGCCTCAAATCGGTGGGGGTACTTCCGTAACTTACCCCACATTTTGGACAAGCGCGTCCCTAAGCCATGGTTCCCCACTCCCATCCCATCCGCCCACCCATTTGTACACCGAGGCCGCGAAAACCCGCGAAGCCCCACAGCCTCCTCCGTCCGCCACCCAGCCGGAGCGTCTTCCCCGACGACGTCGTCCACAGCAACACCTCGACGTCCATCATCCACCGCACCGGCTGAGGATCCGTCGTCGATCTCTTCGTCCACCTGGTTCGGCCACCCCGTCCTGCACCTCCAAGGAGTTGCCCCGATGTTCCCCTCGTCTTCCGTGCCACCTCCATTCCCACACCGCTATCTTCACCTGCACCACCGGAAGAGCAGCATCATCACCGTTTCCTCGGCTGAAGCTGTGGCCTAATCGGTGCCACCAAAGAGGTTGTATAGTAATTGCTGCATTTTCTTCTTGATTCAATCTCATGGTGCTGTCGGCGCTCGGTCCCGAGCCGACACATTGTGGCTCCATCCATGGCGGCGTCGCCGGCCACTTCCTCCACAGCGTCGCACCCTCGGCGGCGACGTCCACATCAGTAGGAGTTGCTGCTGCTTAGCTCTTGCTCTCTCTACTGCTCTGCTCTTGCTCTCGGTCCCTTGCCTGGTCTGCTCTTGCTATTGCTCTTGCTCTTGTTCTTGCTCGCGCTGCTGCTCTCGCTCTTACTCTTGCTTGCGATGCTGCTCCGATTTAGCTACACTTTAGTCGACTGAATTAACTTTTGGGTTAGTCGATTTTCAGGGGGTGGGGGGCTCACCGGAGTTAAGGAAGGACCAGCTGCAGCAGGGAGGGGGGCTCGTCGGAGAGGTACCCCACTATCTATCTTAGGGTTCAGGGTGGGGACGGTGGTTGCCGACGGTGGTGGGGCAGTGGCATGGGGATCGCTGGATAAAAAGCTCGGCACGGGGGGCCTAGAGGGATGGTCGGGGCGGCGGACCAGCGGTGGGGATTATTTTTGTGGCGGGCGGGCAGCGGGGGGCGGCTGTTTGGCTGGTGGTGGATGGCGGCTCAGGGGGGTGGAGGTTGAAGATGAACTGCAGGCCATTGATTTTGTATCCAACGGCTGCAAAATCAACTGACCAGAGATGAAAAAGTCAGTCGACTGATGTGTAGCCTCACCTCTAGTGCGTTCAGTTTCGACAGTAAAATTCAGTTTCGACAGCAAAATTCAGTTTCGACATTTAAGTTCAGTTTCGATAGTTAAATTCAGTTTCGACAGTTAAGTTCAGAGATGAGCGGCTGATGTATTTTACATCTAGCACTTTGTGGTTATGTATTTTACATCATCTATTAGAGATGCTATTAGAATTCCACTCAGGTTAATGTTGTCTCCCTTGTCCTTCTTCAGCCTCGGTGTCGTACAACTCATCGGAGCTGCTCCAACGACGAAACCCTCCATCACAGCGGAGCAGTACCTCGGGCTCCATTTCCAGACGCCTAAGATCTTCTTCCCCTCCTCCGACAGCCAAGTCAGCCAGAGCATCCTCACTGGCCAACCCAATCACGCTGAGATCAACATGGCTTCGCCAAAGAGGTTGTACTCTTGTTGCATCTCTTTTTTACTCTACATGTTATATATATATTGTCCACTGAGCACATGGAGTAACGTGAAATACGATTATTTTGTCCTATTATATGACAAGCAGTGAGCTACCAGGCAACTTAGCTATCCATGATGGACTCTCTTGAACACCATCATTATTTATCTCTGCGCGTTTGAGCTGTGCATTTGTCGATGGCCCTGGGAGTTGAGCTAGCAGGGCAGTGGCATGGGTCCAAAGTAATAGAAGTAGCACAAAAACATTTTCTTTAGTGTAGGCTTTTCCTTGCTCAAGCCTACCTACTAGGATCGCCAGTGCTTGAAAGGAAAAGTGAATGAAAAATATAGGAATTGGAAAGTTTCATATGGTACTACTTTTCATGAATTTGGTGCAAAGGAATGGAGCAAAGGAAAACTATAGGATTTGTTCCTTTAGTGTCTCCTTGAAAGAAAAACCGTAGGTATTTTAATTTCCACTTGTCCTCCTTTTCAAATTCCTATTCATGAAGCACAAGACTAAGAGATAGTAGCATAATAGCATTATAACCGTACATTTTCTTGTGGTTTGACTTAATCTCACCATGCTTCTTTTCATCATGTGATCTTACAATTCTTGTGAATCAAACACCCAGATTGGCGAAAATCCTGTGTTTTTAAATTCTCTGTTTTGCACGTGCATTCCTATCCTATTCCTGTCTATTTCCTATCCCTACATTGTTAGAATCCTCAAATTCAAACTAGCCCGTACACAATTACTTCTGTTACAGATATGTGTCAAAGAAAACCTTGTGTGGTTTGTCCTGCTCTTGCGGCACTGTGTTCCACCCCAGCTCAGCTGCTCCAACGACGGAAGGATTCACCACAGCAGGGATCCGCTCTCCAGACTTTCTTTCGCCACCTCAGATCTTCTTCCCAGCCGCCGGCAGGCACGACAACTGCATTACCATCATCAACTGAGCAGATGACCTTGACGACTACACAGGTCCGCAAGAGAGGTCGCACCCTTTCGTGTCTGCTTACGTTATGCATCGCTTAATATGATGACATGCTACTTTATCGTCATGTTCACCTATTAGACTCTAAGTCAGGTCCAAACTAATGCTGAAAATTGAGATTTTAAATGGTTGTGGGGTACATATTGGGACAACAATCAGTACTATCTGTATACTATCTGGTTTATCTCGGGTGTCTACTATGATTTTCACGTGGGGTGCAAACAAACATTAAAGGAGCCATTATCTGTATTTTTCAACTAAAGCTATTATCTGCCAGCTATCATTGGTTTTGGTTCTATCCAAAATTTGCTACCATCACTCTGGATATGTGCATGCACTCCTTACATAATCTCACTATGTTTTATTCCTATGCATGTCAGTTGTTGTACACAATGGAACAGAACATGTGGAGCAAAAGAGACAAGCCTTGCATGGCAATAAAATTTCATGCAGACGTTGCTCCATGGCGGGCGCAAAGGCAGCCCCCCTCCACCCATTTCGGATCGTAATCAAGAGGAAGATAAATGTTCCGAGGGGGATTCAGAAGGAGAAGACCACTCATATTTACCCCATGAGGTCTACGCTCTAACTTGGCATGGTGATGTTGATAATATCATGCATATGGTGCCTTGCATTGCTTAATGTATACATCAAAGATGTCATCTTCTTAGTTTATACATGCTTTGTGTAAATTCCATCTGTTTAGTTTCTTTATCGTATATGTGAATCATGCAATGCCATCTTATTTAGCCAGGCATCATATATGTGGATTTTGCAATGCCACCCTGGTTAGCCAGTCATCTTATATGTGAATTATATCAAGCCATAATTTTTTTATTACGTGTTAAATTTGTCCACAATTTTAGTAGATTCAATTACTCTTCTTGTGCATCAGCCATTCGACACGGTCAAGGAAAAATCTGGAGTGGAAACAAGGTCTTCAGAGCAGACAATGCTATTTGATGAAGCGCATGTCTTGCTGGTTATAGATAGCTCCTCAAAGGAGGATTCAGAGACAGATGACCAGTCCTATTTCCCCCCTGAGGTGCATGCTCTAACTTGGCAGGGTTATGTTGCTCATATCATGCGTATGGTATCTTGCATTGCTATGTCATTTGCTTAGATTAGACATGCTTTGTGTGAATGCCACCTGTTTAGTGTCTAATTACCATATATGTGAATTATGCAATGCCATCTTGTTGCAAGACATTATATATGTGAATTATGCAATGCTATCTTGTTGCAAGGCATTATATATGTGAATTATGCAATGCCATGTTGTTTAACCAAGCGTCATATATGTGTATTATATCATGCCTTCCTTTTTTTTGTATTTCTCATTGCTTTTATCGACAATGTTTGTATATTCAACTGCTCTTCCTGTGCATCAGGCATTTGAATTGGTGATGGAGAAATCTAGAGTGAAAACAAGGTCTTCAGAGCAGACAATGCTACCTGCTGAAGCAGGTATCTTGCTGGTTACAGATAGCTCTTTAGAGGAGGATTCAGAGGTAGATGACCAGTCCTATTATCCCACTGAGGTGTATGCTCAAAATTGGCAGGGTTATATTACTCATATCATGCATATGTTGTATTGCAATGCTTAGTTTTTACATCATATACACAATATTGGATGCCATCTCCTTATTTGAAACATCATATATGCGACTGCCCTCTGCTCACTTCCTTAGTATATAAATCATATATTTGAATTATATCATGCCATGATGTTTACATAGACAGCATGTATCTGAATTATGGAATGCCAACCCATTTTCTAAAGACATAATATAGTTATATCATCTCATCCTATTTAGATAGTCATCATATTTTGAAATATGTCATTCTATCCGTGAATTATATCATGCCATCATGTTTCCATCAAGGACATGTTTGTGATTGATGGCATGCCAACCACTTTAATAGACACATCGTATAGTTATATCATGTCATCCTGTTTACATAGTCATCATATTTTGAAGTATGTCATTCTATCCTGTTTAGTTAGCCATCATACATGTGAAACTGTGTCATGCTATCCCGTTTAATTAGCCATCATATATGTGAAATTATGTCCTCTTATTCTGTTTGGTTAGACAACATAAATGTGAATTATTTCATGCCATGTTTTCTTCCCTATTATCCATTGCACCTATCTATCTTACAATATCTGTACATTCAATTACTTCTCTTGTTTATCAGGCATTTCAATTGGAGGGGGTGATGGCAGTATCTGTGGGAGTAAAAACACAGTCTTCAGAAAAGATCGTGCTACCTATCGATGTAGATAGAACCACGGTTGTACTTGCCCAAGAACCAACCCCACCACACATAACACAGACTCACGCAGATTGTATCCCTACCCAGTTGGACAGAGAACCAGCTACACCCCTTCTAACCCCAACCCCAGCAGATAGTAACCCAGTTCCGGTTAACACAACACCGTCTCCACCTTAGAGCACCCAAACACGAGCAGTTAGTAAGGCAACTACAGTGCCCAAAGAACGAGGACCACCACTCTGAACCCCAAGTCAACGCTTAAAGCATAAGAAGAAGTGTTCTCGGGTCAGGTTCTGTAGCTATGGCTCATTCTACTTTGCTCTTGCATCAATGTATTTACTCATACCAACTAATTTCAAATTTGAAGGATGCAATTGAAACTCCAATGGCGCAATAGGTATGTTTTAAACCTGTTTATTTAATGTGTTTGCTGTTGTAACTTGCTCTATGTTGATTTCAGTTTCAATTGAATAAACAGTTATTTTCTCATGCCATTCACATTACAAGTGTTGTTATTGCTGTGTAGTTTCCCACACTTATATTCTATCTATGATGCTTTGTCTTAAATAGATATGATTCGAACTGTATCTATCTTGATTTGGCAACATAAACTAGAATGATATAGACCATACAGTTACCATACTACATTGATATATGTTTGTTTCATGTTGTTATCCTGTCCACCTTACTACTGAACTAGTTTACCAAAATGAGTTTCATATACTACATTGTGAACCTGTGATGTGTTTGTTTGTTTCTCTTTTAGATCGTGGATAAAATATTGGTGAAGAGTACCCCGTTATGCAATGGTAAAGGAAGTAATGCAAATAAGGTACAAGATAGTGAGACATCCCTGTTGGTCTCCAAGAAAGCTGATAAAAACTATATTGAAGACACTGAGACAACCCCAAAGTCCTGTCTTGATGTAGTGTTCGAGTTACTGGCTACTACTGCTGGCACCAGCTCTTCGAACTCGCTGCCTGAATCAGTTCGGCTTCTTAAATCTCAATTTCAAGTTGAAAGACATCGATAAGATGTTATGCGACAGGAAGCCGAAGGACTGAGGAAGTCCCTGCAGAATTCAGATGCATACTTTCTGGTGCAACAATAAGTGCTGGAGGATTTAAGCGCCAGACAAGAGAAAGTTAATAAGCTTTCTAAGAATCTTGCCAGCTTTATGGGTACCCAGGATAAAGTTTCTTGAGCTCTTCTAAAGTGGTTTTAGTTCTGGACTTGTTTCGCTGCGACGTTTATATGCTGCTTTGTTCCCTATATTTGCACTGGTGGCGAACTTTGATGCCCAGTGGATGTAATATGTGTATTAGCCATGATAGCCTAGCATAAGTTTCTTGCTTATTTATTTCGTTATTGTCTTGTTTATTTGTTTGCTTGTAGTCAGTGAAGTTCTTTATCCGCGGTTTGCTAGTGGCCACAATAACCTATTTTTCAAACTAGGCCATAATAACCATGGGCTACATATTTACTGTAGTTAACATGGGCCTCCTATGGGCCGTAGAAACAATGGGCCTTCTAAGCGCCATAGAAACAATGGGCCTTCTACGGGGCATAGAAACAATGGCCCTTATACGGGCCGTAGACACAATGGGCCTTCTACGGGCCATATCATCAATGGGCCTTCTACGTGTCGTATGATCGGTTGGCCAAACATGGGCCAGTAACAGACCGCATTATGGTCGTAAACAGGCTAGAGTTGGAATTGTCCGTTCATGGGCCGACCATAACAGGCCATCATTAATCAGCCGTATTTGATGACACTATGAAAATGGCCCAACGTATTAACGGGCCACAAACGGGCCGACTGTAACCACGGGCTAAATTTGGCCCACAAGCAGAAAATGACAATAACGGGCCGTAAGTAAACGAATGCTGGACATGAGCCCAAGAATAAATGGGCCCTGAGAAGGCCGAAAGATAACATGGGCTGGAAACGGCCCAATGGAATAATGGGCCATTAATGGGTATAAAGTAATAAACTATTCATTACGGACCAGTTTCACCACGTGTCGTTAATGGGTATAAAGTGATACACTGTTCATTACGGGCCAGTTTCACCACGGGCCAAGAATTAGAAAGGGCCTCATATGGGCCAAAAGACGTCATGGGCCATACATGGGCCGGAAATTAAAACGGGCTGGAATTATATTGGACGGCCTAGACGATGGTACTGGGCCTAAATCGGATAGATCGTAATGGACCCTGGGTTAGCGGACTGTAAATGGGCTATATGTGAACATGTCGTTAACAGGCTTTCCCGAAGGAAATATGCCCTAGAGGCAATAATAAAGTTATTATTTATTTCCTCATATCATGATAAATGTTTATTATTCATGCTAGAATTGTATTAACCGAAAACATGATACATGTGTGAATACATAGACAAACATAGTGTCACTAGTATGCCTCTACTTGACTAGCTCATTGATCAAAGATGGTTATGTTTCCTAACCATAGACATGTGTTGTCATTTGATTAATGGGATCACATCATTAGGAGAATGATGTGATTGACTTGACCCATTCCGTTAGCTTAGCACTTGATCATTTAGTATGTTGTTATTGCTTTCTTCATGACTTATACAAAGTTCCTACAACTATGAGATTGTGCAACTCCCGTTTACCAGAGGAACACTTTGTGTGCTACCAAATGTCACAACGTAACTGGGTGATTATAAAGGTGCTCTACAGGTGTCTCCAAAGGTACATGTTGACTTGGCATAATTCGAGATTAGGTTTTGTCACTCCGATTGTCGGAGAGGTATCTCTGGGCCCTCTCGGTAATACTCATCGCTTAAGCCTTGCAAGCATTGTAACTAATGAGTTAGTTACGAATTGATGTATTACAGAACGAGTAAAGAGACTTGCCGGTAACGAGATTGAACTAGGTATTAGATACCGACGATCGAATCTCGGGCAAGTAACATACCGATGACAAAGGGAACAACGTATGTTGTTATGCGGTTTGACCGATAATGATCTTCGTAGAATATGTAGGAACCAATATGAACATCCAGGTTCCACTATTGGTTATTGACCGAGAATAGTTCTAGGTCATGTCTACATAGTTCTCGAACCCGTAGGGTCCGCACGCTTAACGTTACGATGACAATTTTATTATGAGTTTATAAGTTTTGATGTACCTAAGTTTGTTCGGAGTCCCGGATGTGATCACGGACATGCCGAGGAGTCTCGAAATGATCGAGACATAAAGATTGATATATTGGACGACTATATTCGGACACTGGAAGTGTTCCGGGTGATTTCGGAGAAAACTGGAGTGCCGGAGGGTTACCGGAACCCCCCCCCGGGAGAGTTAATGGGCCAAATGGGCCTTAGTGGAAAGAGAGAGGGGCAGCCAGGGTGGGCCACGCGCCCCCTCTCCCTCTGGTCCGAATTGGACTAGGAGGGGGGGGGGCGCCCCCCTCTTTCCTTCCCCCTCTCCCCCTTCCTTTCCCCCTCCTAGTAGGAGTAGGAAAGGGGGAGTCCTACTCCTACTAGGAGGAGGACTCCTCCTCCTTGGCGCGCCCACAAGGGCCGGCCGGCCTCCCCCCTTCCTCCTTTATATACGGGGGCGGGGGGGGGGAGGCACCCTAGAGACACACAAGTTGATCTACGGATCATTCCTTAGCCGTGTGCGGTGCCCCCCTCCACCATATTCCACCTCGATTATATCGTCGCTGAGTTTAGGCGAAGCCCTGCGCCGGTAGAACATCATCATCGTCACCACGCCGTCGTGCTGACGGAACTCATCCCCGACGCTTTGCTGGATTGGAGCCCGGGGAACGTCATCGAGCTGGACGTGTGCTGAACACGGAGGTGCCATACGTTCGGTGCTTGGATCGGTCGGATCGTGAAGACATACGACTACATCAACCGTGTTGTCATAACACTTCTGCTTAACGGTCTACGAGGGTACGTAGACGACACTCTCCCCTCTCATTGCTATGCCATCACCATGATCTTGCGTGTGCGTAAGAATTTTTTTGAAATTACTACGTTCCCTAACAGTGGTATCAGAGCCTAGGTTTTATGCGTTGATGTTATATGCACGAGTAGAACACAAGTGAGTTGTGGGCGATACAAGTCATATTGCTTACCAGCATGTCATACTTTGGTTCGGCGGTATTGTTGGATGAAGCGGCCCAGACCGACATTACACGTACGCTTACGCGAGACTGGTTCTACCGACGTGCTTTGCACACAGGTGGCTGGCGGGTGTCAGTTTCTCCAACTTTAGTTGAACCGAGTGTGGCTACGCCCGGTCCTTGCGAAGGTTAAAACAACACTAACTTGACGAACTATCGTTGTGGTTTTGATGCGTAGGTAAGAACGGTTCTTGCTAAGCCCGTAGCAGCCACGTAAAACTTGCAACAACAAAGTAGAGGACGTCTAACTTGTTTTTGCAGGGCATGTTGTGATGTGATATGGTCAAGACGTGATGCTATATTTATTGTATGAGGTGATCATGTTTTGTAACTGAAGTTATCGGCAACTGGCAGGAGCCATATGGTTGTCGCTTTATTGTATGAAATGCAAACGCCCTGTAATTGCTTTACTTTATCACTAAGCGGTAGCGATAGTCGTAGAAGCAATAGATGGCGTAAACGACAATGATGCTACGATGGAGATTGTCGGGGAAACTAATCCACGAACATCTATGGGGCCGGCGGACCGAGCCCCTTTCGGCTCGGCAGGGGGCAGAGATCACACGAAGAGCAGATCGAGGCGAAGCACATGAGCAGTTTACCCAGCTTCGGAGCTCTCCGGAGAGATAACACTCCTACTGCTGCTTGTTTGATTATCTTGTGTTCTTGCTCTAGAGAGAGAGCGTAGTGTTATCCCTCTCCAGCTTCGGAGGACCGTTCGGGGCGCCACCGTTCGCCACGATGGCGATCTTGTCAGCTTCGCATGCCACTGCGCACCGCTGGCTGCACAGCCTCCCGCCACGCACGCCTGGAGAGGCCCCCCGAGCGACACGTTGGTGGATGCTCTGGAGCGTGGGCACAGAGTGGCCGCCTGCCGCAGCAAGCGCCTTGCCGCTGTTGTTATCTTGTCGGGTCCGGAAGCTTGTCGCTCACCAGGCCTCGAGGTACCTTGGTTGGTCTTCCCAGCAAGCTCCTCTTGCCGGGGCCTTGTTTCCTTGCCGGAGCGCGTGGCGCGTCGCGGCAAGTTCCTTGGAGTGCCTTGGTTGGCCTTCCCGGCAAGCTCCTCTTGCCGGGGCCTTGTCTCCTGAGCTTAAATACTTTGTTCTTGAATGGCTCCAAGGGAACCACGGAGGATCTTGGCGTTCGCCCGGCAAGCCTTGCCGCGGGGTGCTGCAACTGCCCGTGCACAAGTTCGGGGTACTAGGGTACCCCTATTCTAGTACACCGACAGGAGCCCCCGGGCCTGGGCCAGACACGGTGCCGAGCGCTGTTGGGCAGGCCCAAGACAGGGCACGGGCACACGCGGACTGGGCCACGCCGAATCTCGCTCCGTATCCACCGTGCTCTCCCCTAACGGCACGCGTTGAATGCGGCGTCGTGGGAGAGATCGTGGGTGGTTCTTTATTCGGAAGGGCGAAACGTCCGCCCCGTCCCTCTTTATAAGCAGAGGAAACAGGGGCAGTTCGTTCCCCCTCGCTGGTTGCTACTACTCCATCTTCACGAACCTTCGCCGCCCCCCTCTTCTTCTCGAAGCCGAGAGAGCAGCGCTCCGCCCCCCATTGCCACCAGCATCACCAACGCCGTCGACCTCCCCCACCACCTCCGCCATGGCTCCGAAAGCCGACAAGGGAAAGGGCGTGAAGTCGACCGAGGCGTAGCGGCTCGCGGCGCTGCAGAAGGAGCGGGCGATCTTCTCCCCCCAGCTCGGCGCGAAGGAGCTGAGGGAGTACTTCTACCTCTTTTGGGCGACGGAGACGCGGGCGCATCCGCGCACGAGGGTACTCCCGGCCGCTGCTTCGGAACTGGCTCCAAACGGGTACCCATTCTTCGCGCTGTTATTCTATTGCGGGCTCTGCCCGCCCTTCTCGGAGTTCTTCTGCGATATCATGAACACCTACGGCCTTCGCCTCCTTGATTTCACCCCCAACGCCGTTCTGACCATGGCAATTTTCGCACATTTGTGCGAAAACTTTGTCGGAGTCCACCCCAATGTTGCCCTTTTCCGCCACTTCTTCATGCCTCGGGTAGAGAGAGGAGAGCCGCTTGCCGGAGGGATCGCCTGGATCTCGAGAGTCGGCAAGAAGGAGGCGTACTTGGAGGGTGAGCTCCGCAGCAAGTGGGAGGAGTGGAGAGCGGAGTGGTGCTGGATCGTCGAGGAGAATCCACAGCCCTTCACCGCCGTGCGCCAAGCTCCAATAGTGCGCGGCAATGACTGGAGCAACGTGGCCCCGGAAGATGAGAGGCTGAAGATCGCCATTACTAGGATCCTTCGCCTTAGGCTTGCCGGGCTCACTGTAGGCGCTGTAGGCGCAGATTTCCTCCGCCGCCGCATCGCCCCCCTGCAGGAGAGGGGGAGGCCCGCCTGGGAATTCAAGAACTCGGCGGACATCATGAGGCTGCGGCCGGGCCTCAACTACAACTTCACCGTCTTGGAGCTGGATGCAATGCTCCTGGAGTTGTTCAAACGCGATCCCCAGCACCCATTCATGCTGGCGAGGGGCGTCGTTCCATTGTGCAATAATTCTTCGCTTGACCGGATCCGCGCCATGATGCCGTTGTGCGATTCACACGGAATCGTTCCAACTTGGCAAGAGCCTGCGGATGACGTCGTGCAAGCGTTCTTCGACAACTTGGAAGAAGTGCCGGTCCGCGCTGACGAGCAGAAGAGCCTCACCCGTGACACCACCGACGAGGAGCTGCAGCGCATCGCCACTAGGGCGGAAGAGGTTGCGGCCGCAGCTGCCGCGGGCGCGTTCGGGTTCACTGTGGAGGAGGCGGAGGCGGCAGAGGCGGCAAACCTCGCCGAGCGCGCGGAGTTCATTGGCGAGGAAGAGCCTGCCGGCTCTGAAGCTGAGCCGAGCGAGGCCGGCGAGGAAGAGCCCGAGCCTTCAGAAAGCTTGCCGCAGGCGGAGCCCCCGGCCCCGCCAAGAAGGCGTCTTCGCAGGGCCGCGGACGTAGCGGGGCGGCAGCCGGGTCAACAGCCGCCGAGCCGTGCGACACGCTCTACCGCGGCAAGCAATGTTGCCGCGGGAGCGCCTCACGCAGCAGCGGCAACTGGAGCGGGATCTTCCCGGGCCACCGCCACCGCCCCCGCCAAGCGGGCAAGGGATCCTACTCCTCCGCCTCGCCGCACCGGAGGGGAGCCGGACTTCGATCTTTCCGCGCTCAGCTCCGACGAGGAGGAAGAAGAGTAAGTTTCTTTGGTGCTCTTGTAGTTCTTCAATCTTGCTGTTTTTATCTTGTATCTGACTTGCTTCAATCTGAACTCCTTTCTTTTCAGGACGCTGGCCCAGAGAGCGGCGAAGAGGGCCAAGGCCGCGGTGATTGTCATCGAAGATGACCCCACCGTGTCAGCAGGGGGTGGGTCCGAGACCACCTTGACGGACCCGGCAACCACTCCTCAAAGCAGCCCCCAGCGCAGCCCCCAGCGTAAGTTCATAGTTAGCTTTCTGCTGTCAGGCGCGCATGAGTGCTTTTTCCTTTGTTGATATCTTGCTTGTTGATTTGTGTAGGAGCAGAGCAGCCATATCAGGAGCGCCCGGAAGCTGGTCCCGAAGTGCCATCTGCTTCGACTACGCCGCCAAGGGAGGAGTCCCCGGCAAGGGAGCGCTCTCCGGCAAGGGAGAACTCTCCGGCAAGGGGCAGTTCTCCAGCAAGGACAGCACCGTCGATCCTGCGGCGGCCGAGACCGCAACTGCAGATCTTGGCACAGGTAATTCACTTGTCCAAAAACTTTCCCTTGGGTTCTTCTTCTTCTGATTTTCTTCTCTTGGATTTTTGATTGATTTTTCTCCCTTCTTCGTTCTTCAGACCCATCTGCTGCTGAGCCAATGGAGACAGAGGGCGCCGGCGAGGAAGGCGCGCATGGCAGCACTGACGACGCCGCCGCCAACGAAGAAGGGGCCGGTGCTGATGAGACCGCCGGCGAGGAGGCCGCCAAGGCTGCCGCCGCAGAAGCCGGCGAGGGGTCGGGCGATCGCACTGACGACCCTGAGGCCGCAGGAGCGCCAGGCGCTGCACCGACCGCCGATCCCTCTGCCGCTGCTGCGGAGCCGGGCTCCGAGGAGCCCCAGCCCGGCGCCTACTTGAAGGCCGGCGACGATATCTTCATCAAGCTACCCTGGGCGTCGAGCTCCAGGGCGCCGGTCGAGGGGGAAACTTTCGATGAGGAGGTGCTCGCCTCCGCTGGACTGTCGTTGGTCGACGCGCCCAGCAGCAGCAGTGGCGAGCCTGAGGAGGAGCAGCTGCTGCGGAAGCTGCTGTCACTCTACCGCGCACGGCAAGCCAAGCTGGCTTCCCGGGAAGCGCTTGTCGCGAAGGCGGGAGTTGATATGGAGAAGCGCGCGGAGGAGCTCCGGGGCCACAATCAAGAAGCTCTCCGGTCCCTGGCACAGGAGCGGGAGCGACTCGCCGAGGAGCGCACGGCCTTCCTTCTCGAGAAGGCCGAAGCTGAGGAGGAACAAAGGCTGGCCGCCGAGAAGCAGTCCGCGCGAGAAGGCGAATTGGTGCAGCGGAAGGCCAACCTCGACAGCTACGAGGAGGAGCTCGCCGAGCGCGAGCAAGCACTTGGCGGGGCGCTCAAGGAAGCAAAGGACGCTGCCGCAATCGCAGAGGCCGCCAAGAAAGAGCTGGAGGAGAAGGTGGCGCAGCTGGAGGCCAACATCGGGAAGAGCGGCGAGGAGCTTGCCGCGCTCAAGCGTGAGCGTGAGAAGGATGCTGCCGCCCACGGTGAGCTGCAAGGTCTTCTCGCTGAGAGGGGCAAGGAGCTCAGCGCCGCCAAGGATTCCAATGCAGACCTGGAGTTGAAGCTGGCCACGCTGACGCAGACGCTGGACGACGCCAAGGAGCGGGAGAAGACCTTGTCGGAGAAGGTCAAGGCTGACAAGGCGCTGCTGGAGAGCATCGCAGTTACCCAGAACTCATTCAGAGATACTGTGGAGCACTGGACCGAGGGTCTGGTGAATATTGCCGCAGTCATCGACGAGGAGCTGGCGCAGCTGGGGATGGAGGACTTTGGGTATCCCTCCGACGAGAATCTCCAACCCAGCGCCAAGCTCAGCCTGTTCTTCAAGGGCGTGGCGACGGCACTCCAGCGGCTCCGGGAGAGGATCCCAAAGCAGCTGGCCGACGAGTCGCGCAGAATCTGCGCCGGGGTTCTCCAGAAGGTGCTGATGAAGGTGGCCTTCCGCAATCCAGGCCTCAGCTTCACCAACGTCCTCAAGTCCTTGCCGCCAGACGCCGATCGGGACGCACTCAAGGCCCTTGTCGCACCCATTGTGGACAAGGTGAGCGAGATCAAGAGGGTTGAGGGCGATCGCGTAGACTAGGCCGCCCATTTCTTCTTTTCCCTTGTCGCTGCTAATCATGTTATGAAAACAGTCTGTTAGAGCTGCGACAAGTTATCTTGTAATATAACTTTATTTCTGTTATCAATTGCTATGTTATTTCCTCTACTAGATTCCTTCCTTTGTATGTTTTTACCCTACGCTTCTAGGGAACTTGTCGGCGCAGGCACCCGAGCCGCGAGCGCTGAGTGCGGAACGTCAGCAGCCTGCTGGCGGCGCTGCTTCCGACAAGAAACCTTGTCGCGACTAGATGCAGCACACTTAAGTTGTTGAGCGGACTCGAAACAAAGTAAGGGCGCAACTAGCCACGAGTTGGTTCCTCCGCGCACAGGTTTTCCATACAAAGCAGGGTCGTTCGAGGAAGATAACTCAAAAATTTAAAAACTGATTGCTCAAACTTTGGCAACTTAGCTTTTCTGTCGTTTGCTTCCCGGCAAGGCAAAACTTTGCTTGAACGACGCCTGGTCCATACCACAATCTTCTCCTTCCCCCCCGGCAAACTTGTGTGCGAGGGAACCTTCTTTTCCTTTGTTGAAAAGAAAGAAAGAAGAGAAAATAATGATATGGAGCCCTTCGGCTCGTTATTGCTTACCGGATGTAGGTGCTGCACAAAGTGTCAGATAACGCATGCAAGAAAGAAACTAATGCATGAAATGGACAAGTTGTGCGGAGCACATGGGGTTTTATTTATGCACGGGATCTGCGCCCGGCTTTGTACAAAGGATTACATGCAACAGCGGCAAGACTTGTACAAAAGGTGGTTGCCGGAACGGGTTCCGGCAACCGCGCCCTACGGGAAAAACTTACGAAGATGTTCTATGTTCCAGGAGTTGCTCACCGGAATGCCATCTTCGGTCTCAAGGCGGACAGCGCCGGGCCTTGTGACTCGTTTCACCCGATAAGGGCCTTCCCACTTCGGCGTCAACTTGTTGGAATTCTTGGCGGACTGAACGCGCCGAAGAACAAGGTCGCCTTCCTCGAAGCTTCTGGCCTTAACTTTGCGGCTATGGTAGCGGCGCAAAGCTTGCTGGTATCGAGCAGCTCGTACAGCAGCCTGAAGACGATCTTCCTCAAGGAGCAGCGCGTCGTCTTGTCGCAGCTGTTCTTGCTCAAGCTCATCATAAGCGAGCACTCGAGGCGATCCGTATACGAGTTCCGTGGGGAGAACTGCCTCTGCTCCATAGACTAGAGCGAAAGGCGTCTGGCCAGTGGCTCGATTTGGCGTCGTTCTGATCGACCAAAGAACCACCGGCAGCTCCTCGATCCAGTTTCTTCCGCACTTGCGCAGCCTGTCGAAAGTTCTGGTCTTGAGCCCGCGCAGCACTTCAGCATTTGCCCTCTCTGCTTGACCGTTGCTTCTCGGATGAGCAACAGAAGCGAAGCAGACCTTGGCGCCAAGGTCTTGGACGTACTGCATGAAGGTGCGGCTCGTGAATTGCGTGCCGTTGTCGGTGATGATCCTGTTAGGGATCCCGAAACGGCAAACAATTGACCTGAAGAACTTGACTGCTGACTGTGCTGTCACCTTCCTCACTGGCTGCACTTCCGGCCACTTTGTGAACTTGTCGATTGCGACGTACAAGTACTCAAAGCCCCCGACAGCTCGGGGGAAAGGGCCGAGGATATCGAGCCCCCAGACCGAAAATGGCCAGGATAAAGGGATCGTCTGGAGAGCTTGAGCTGGCTGGTGTATCTGTTTGGAGTGGAACTGGCACGCTTCACACTTGGTTACTTGTGCAGTTGCATCCTGGAGGGCTGTCGGCCAAAAGAAACCTTGCCGGAAAGCTTTGCCGGCAAGTGCTCTTGCGCCAATGTGGTGGCCACATATGCCTCCATGTATCTCTGCCAACAGCTTTTGTCCATCTTCCCGGCAAATACACTTCAATTTCACACCGTTGAGTCTTCTTCTGTACAGTATGCTATCGACAAACTGGTACATACTTGACTGCCGGGCTACTTTTTCCGCTTCTTCTTGCTCTTCGGGAAGTTCTCCTGTCTGAAGGAAATGGACAATCTGCTGTGCCCATGCTGGAGCTTGTGGCTCGACAACAAGGACTAAAGGCACATCTGCTGCTGCGGGAACATCCGCTTCTACGGCAAGGACTTGCGGCCCTGCCGGAGCTTGATGTTCCCCGGCAAGCTTGCCGGAGCAAAACTTGTCGGGAGCGTCTGCTTCAACGGAACAAACCATAAGGCTTGCCGGAGCAGACTGCCCCTCAGCATCCTTGGTGTTGATCTTGGGGACTTTCTTGGCGGCGGCTTCGGGGAGCTCTGCCGGAAAGTAGTCACCAGAAACCAACTTCCTCTTCTTGCTTTGTCCAGTTGATGGTGTTACGGATGGTTGAGTCAACTTGAGCACAAAGATCCCTGGTTCCACAGGTAACTTTAGTGCGGCGCACTTTGACAGGCCATCAGCAATGTCATTCTGAGCTCTTGGGATATGCTCCATCTGTAGGCCGTCAAAGTGCTCTTCTAGCTTCCTCACTTCATCAACATATGCTTCCATCAATGGACTCTGGTAGTTCTTGTTCACTTGGCGGACGACAAGCTGTGAGTCACCCCTGACAATGAGCTTCTTGATCCCAAGGTCTGCTGCGATTCTGAGACCGGCAAGCAATCCTTCATACTCTGCAGTATTGTTGGTTGCTTGCTCCTTGGGAAAGTGCATCTGGACTACGTACTTGAGGTGCTCTCCGGTGGGCGCGACAAGCAGCACGCCCGCACCGGCGCCTTGCAGCGAGAAGGCACCATCAAAGTACATCAGCCACTCTTTGCTTGCCTCTTTGACGGGGATGCTCGTCTCTGGAATTTCTTCATCTGGTGTTGGCGTCCATTCTGCTATGAACTCTGCCAATGCTCTGCTTTGGATAGTTGAAGTGCTCTCAAACTTGAGGCCAAAGCTTGACAGTTCCAGCGCCCACTCGACAATCCTGCCTGTCGCTTCTGGATTTTGCAGTATCCTCTTCAGCGGAAAGCGAGTGACGACTGTGATCTCATGTGCTTGGAAGTAATGGCGCAGCTTTCTCGAGGCCATGAGGAGGCCGAAAAGCAACTTCTGCACACCAGAGTACCTTGATCTAGCCCCCTGTAGAAGGGAACTGACAAAGTAAACTGGACGCTGCACCATTCTCTTCTGCATCTTATCATGCTCCTGCGCAGATCCATCTCTGTCGGGACCAGAGCTTGTCGGCGAAGCCCCCTGCTTGTCGCTGGATGCATCTGCCGTGGTTGCTGGCTCATCATCTGCCTCCCTCTCCGCCACTAACGCAGCACTAACCACTTGATTGGTTGCCGCTATATACAGCAGCAACTTCTCTTGCGGCTTAGGTGCGACAAGTGTTGGAGTGGAGGACAGGTATCTCTTCAAGTCCTGCAGCGCAGCCTCCGCCTCCGGAGTCCATTTTATTGGACCTGCCTTTTTCAAAATTTTGAAAAATGGCAGGGCGCGCTCAGCAGATCTAGAGATAAACCTGCTGAGAGCAGCCACGCAACCGGCAAGCCTTCGTACATCCTTGACGCGCTTTGGTGCTTCGATCTGCTCAATGGCCTTGATCTTGTCGGGATTGGCTTCAATTCCCCGCTGAGACACGAAGAACCCGAGAAGCTTGCCGGAAGGGACTCCAAACACGCACTTCTCGGGGTTAAGCTTGAGGTTGATCTTGCGCAGATTTGCAAATGTCTCGTCTAAATCTTGAATCAGGGTCGCCCTGTTCTTGCTCTTGACCACTATGTCATCCATGTAGGCTTCCACATTTCTGTGCATCTGCGGCTCAAAAGCGTGGTGGACTACCCTTGCGAATGTTGAACCAGCATTCTTCAAACCGAAAGGCATCCGTACGAAGCAGTACGTGCCACACGGGGTGATAAATGCGGTTTTCTCTTCATCCTCTTCTGCCATGAAGATCTGATGGTATCCTGAGTATGCATCAAGAAATGAAAGCAAATCACATCCGGCTGTGGAGTCAACAATCTGGTCAATGCGCGGCAAGGGAAATGGGTCTTTGGGACAAGCTTTATTAACATCAGTGAAGTCAATACAAAGCCTCCATTTCCCGTTAGCCTTGCGCACGACAACAGGATTGGCCAACCACGTGGGATGGAGCACTCCTCTGACAAGGCCTGCTGCTTCCAACTTCTTGATTTCTTCTGCGATGAATTCTTGGCGCTCCACTGCCTGTTTCCTGACTTTCTGCTTGACGGGCCGCGCATGAGGACAGACGGCAAGGTGGTGCTCAATTACTTTCCTGGGAACACCGGGGATATCAGACGGTTGCCACGCAAACACGTCGACATTCGCCCGCAGGAAAGCAACGAGCGCGCTTTCCTATTTGGGGTCAAGAGTGGCGCTGATGGTGAAGGTACCACCAGTGCCGTCCTCCTTGGCGGACACCTTCTTGGTCTCAGGTGGAGCTGCCATTGCCTTCTTACACTTGCCGGTGGAGCTCGATGGTGCGTCCTCGACGGTAGCGCAGCACTCCGAAGAGGTGCGCTTGCCGGAGTGGGCATCAGAGCTCTTGCCGGACTTGGTCTTCTTCTTCCCCCGGGAGCTTCAGCGGCAAGTGTCTTGCGTTCTGCTGCGGCTGCTGCTTCCCGGTAGATCTTGTCGGCACAGATAAGAGCATCCTTCTTGTCGCCAGGGACAGAGATGACACTTATCGGGCCTGGCATTTTCAGTACGTTGTACGCATAGTGAGAGGCTGCCATGAACTTGGCGAGTGCCGGACGGCCAAGGATTCCATTGTAAGGTAATGGAAAGTCAGCAACATCAAACGTGACCCTCTCAGTCCTGAAGTTCAGCTCGCTGCCAAATGTTACCGGCAACGTGATCTTTCCCTTCGGCTTGCTCCTTCCCGGGTTGATTCCTTGAAATGTACCGGTCTCTTCGAGCTCGCTGTCAGGGATCTGGAGTTTCTGGAGCACCGCGGAGGAGATCAGGTTCAAGCCGGCCCCGCCGTCAACTAGCATCTTAGTGACCTTGAGGTTGCGGATTGTTGGTGAAACCAACATCGGCAAGCACCCGACCGCAGTTATGCGATCAGGGTGGTCCTCAATATCAAAGATGATAGGCGTGCTGGACCATTTCAGAGGCTTGCGTGACTCGACGGGTGGTTCTGCTGCATTAACTTCCCGCACCCACTGCTTGAGCTGACGGTGCGAGGTATGCAGAGAAGCACCACCGTCAACGCACAGGACCTCTGTGGCTTTCTGGAACTCCTGCTCATCAGTCTCCTCATCATCCATGTCTTCATCGTCGTCGTCATCTTCATCCTTGTCGCGGCCGCGAGGAGGTCTGTCTCCTTGCCGCTGCTTGGCCTTGCCGCGGCGTCCTCCTCGGCCGGGACGTTTCTTGCCGGATCCCCCAGCACCTTCCTGGGCCTTCTCCTTGTCGCGCCGCTCGTATTCAGCTTTCTGTTGCTCAACAAGCTGCTCGACTTTCTTGCAGCTCTGGAGATCATGGCCCTTGGTGCGGTGGATCTTGCAATACTGCTTGTTGGTGCCGTCCTGCTTGTCGGCGACCGCCACCTCCGCGGCAACCTCCTTGCCGGAGTCACCAGCTTTGGCTTTCTTGGCGCCACCACCGTTGCCGGACTGCTCAACAACTAGCACCTCTTTGCCTTTCCTCTTCCTGTTGTTCCGCCGCCGGTTTTTCCTTGCCGGGGCAGCATCTTCACTGTCAGATCCTCCCGCTCCTACATTCTCTCCGGGGAGTCTCCTCCCTTCCTCAGCACGTGCACACTTGTCGGCCAGTGCATATAACTCACTGACGTCCCTGATCTTGCACATCGCCATTTCCTCCCGCATCCTGCGGTTTCGCACGTTCTGATGGAACGCGCTGATCACCGCGGGAGGGTGGACGTCTGGGATGTTGTGCTGCACACTGCTGAATCTCTGAATGTACTTGCGCAGGGGCTCTCCTTCCTTCTGGGCGAGCAGATGAAGATCACTCTCCTGGCCATGAGGCTTGTGTCCGCCTGTGAAGGCGCCGACAAACTGATGGCACAGATCAGCCCAAGAGGATATGGAGTTGTCCGGCAAGTGCATGAGCCAGGATCTGACGTTGGGCTTGAGCACCAGCGGGAAGTAGTTGGCAAGGATCTTGTCATCCCGTCCCCCGGCAGCCTGCACCGCAATGGTGTAGATGCTGAGGAACTCCGACGGATGCGTCTTGCCGTCGTACTTCTCCGGTACGTCTGGCTTGAAGTTCTTCATGCTGGGCCACTGGACTTGCCGCAGCTCACGAGTGAACGCAGGGCAACCTACCGCGTACGGCAGATCGCCTGGTTCCCCTGGCGCATGCATGTCAACAGAGGGCCCAGCGCGCTTGTCGGATTGACGTCGCGCTTCTCTTCGGCGCTCGATGCGAGTTCGAGCGTCTTCTTGTTGTCGATCATGAAGAACTTGGCGCTGATCGCGACGAGCTCGTGGATCCGACGATGCGGTGGAGTCGCTGTCGAGGTGGATCCGGCGAGTCGGCGATCTTGGCCTTCGGGGTGGTGATTGCATGGTAGTTGCACCTCCACCCGTTTCGTCGCCACCGGCTCGCGCCCGGCAACCCTGCCGCGGCGGCGACGCGCTCGGCCGCCGTGGAGTGTCGCCGTTGGCGTAGCCGATGAGACTCTGAATGGTGGCCCTCCATTCGTCGATCTTGTCCGACGTCGGAGGGTAATCTAGGAGCAGTTGAGCTCGCGCCAAAGCTTCTGCTGGAGTGGTGGGTGGCAGTGGCGGACGGCGCGAGGAGCGGGACGTACTCGGACTTCTAAAGATGTTAGAAGGAGCAGTATCCCGTCCAGGCGACCGTGCCCCGCTCGTGCCAGCACGCTGGCGTGCATGCTGGTCTTGAGCGCCCCGAGATCCACCAGCTTGGTCTTGGCCTATCATGCGTATGGCACTGCGAGTGCCATGACGCTGTTGGTCTTGCGCCTCCTGAGAGTGGCGCGGAACATGTACAGTCGCCGAGGTTTGTGCAGCCTTGTCCTTGGACCTGGCAGCATCATAAGCTTCCTCGTCGACGTCCATTCTTCCGCCGGCATCCATTCCACCACCCGTTTGCTCCAACGGTGGCGGACGTGACGTGGACGGAGCGGCTGCCGCCGAAGTCTTCTTCTTCGGTGGCATGTTGATGAAGGGAATGAAGATCTAGCTCGTGTGAACGCCGGATCAGGTTCACACAATCTCGACGCCCCCTACCTGGCGCCCCAAAGATGTCGGGGAAACTGATCCACGAACACCTATGGGGCCGGCGGACCGAGCCCCTTTCGGTTCGGCGGGGGGCGGAGATCACACGAAGAGCAGATCGAGGCGAAGCACACGAGCAGTTTACCCAGCTTCGGAGCTCTCCGGAGAGATAACACTCCTACGGCTGCTTGTTTGATTATCTTGTGTTCTTGCTCCAGAGAGAGAGCATAGTGTTTTTCTGGGTTCCGAACCAGTCGAACCCCCTCTACGTTGCGCATGGGCCTCCTTTTATACGCTAAAGGGGTCATCGACAGGTGGCAACGCAGAGAAGGGTACAAATGAAAAAGTGAGGTGGTTGGTACAGTAACTTGTACAGTGCACCCTACCTAACCCTGACGGCAGGGGACAAGGGCATTAAATTCCCGTCTAAGTCGCCCAAACAGTGCAGAAAAGGACCGTTAGGGGCGCCACCATTCGCCACGATGGCGATCTTGTCAGCTTCGCATGCCACTGCGCACCGCTGGCTGCACAGCCTCCCGCCACGCGCGCCTGGAGAGGCCCCCAAAGCGACACGTTGGTGGATGCGCTGGAGCGTGGGCACAGAGTGGCCGCCTGCCGTGGCAAGTGCCTTGCCGCTGCTGTTATCTTGTCGGGTCTGGAAGCTTGTCGCTCACCGGGCCTCGAGGTACCTTGGTTGGTCTTCCCGGCAAGCTCCTCTTGCCGGGGCCTTGTTGCCTTGCCGGAGCGTGTGGCGCGTCGTGGCAAGTTCCTTGGAGTGCCTTGGTTGGCCTTCCCGGCAAGCTCCTCTTGCCGGGGCCTTGTCTCCTGAGCTTAAATACTTTGTTCTTGAATGGCTCCAAGGGAACCACGGAGGATCTTGGCGTTATCCCGGCAAGCCTTGCCGCGGGGTGCTGCAACTGCCCGTGCACAAGTTCGGGGTACTAGGGTACCCCTATTCTAGTACACCGACAGAGATCAAGGTGTCGCGCCAGTGACGATGGTGATCACGACGGTGCTTCGGAGATGGAGATCACAAGCACAAGATGATGATGGCCATATAATATCACTTATATTGATTGCATGTGATGTTTATCCTTTATGCATCTTATCTTGCTTTGATTGACGGTAGCATTTTAAGATGATCTCTCACTAAAAATTATCAAGAAGTGTTCTCCCTGAATATGCACCGTTGCCAAAGTTCGTTGTGCCCAGACACCACGTGATGAACGGGTGTGATAAGCTCTACGTCCATCTACAACGGGTGCAAGCCAGTTTTGCACACGCAGAATATTCAGGTTATACTTGACGAGCCTAGCATATGCAGATATGGCCTCGGAACACAGAGACCGAAAGGTCGAGCTTGAATCATATAGTAGATATGATCAACATAGTGATGTTCACCATTGAAAACTACTCCATCTCACGTGATGATCAGTTATGGTTTAGTTGATTTGGATCACGTAATCACTTAGATGACTAGAGAGATATCTATCTAAGTGGGAGTTCTTAAGTAATATGATTAATTGAACTTAAATTTATCATGAACTTAGTACCTGATAGTATTTTGCTTGTCTATGTTTGTTGTAGATAGATGGCTCGTGCTGTTGTTTCGTTGAATTTTAATGCGTTCCTTGAGAAAGCAAAGTTGAAAGATGATGGTAGCAATTACACGGACTGGGTCCGTAACTTGAGGATTATCCTCATTGTTGCACAGAAGAATTACGTCTTGGAAGCACCGCTGGGTGCCAGGCCTGCTGCAGGAGCAACGCTAGATGTTGTGAACGTCTGGCAGAGCAAAGCTGATGACTACTCTATAGTTCAGTGTGCCATGCTTTACAGCTTAGAACCGGGTCTTCAACGATGTTTTGAACGTCATGGAGCATATGAGATGTTCCAGGAGTTGAAGTTAATATTTCAAGCAAATGCCCGGATTGAGAGATATGAAGTCTCCAATAAGTTCTACAACTGCAAGATGGAGGAGAATAGTTCTGTCAGTAAGCATATACTCAAAATGTCTGGGTATAATAATCACTTGATTCAACTTGGAGTTAATCTTCCGGATGATAGCGTCATTGACAGAATTCTCCAATCACTACCACCAAGCTACAAGAGCTTCGTGATGAACTATAATATGCAAGGGATGAACAAGACAATTCCCGAGCTCTTCGCAATGCTAAAGGCTGCGGAGGTAGAAATCAAGAAGGAGCATCAAGTGTTGATGGTCAACAAGACCACTAGTTTCAAGAAAAAGGGCAAAGGGAAGAAGAAGGGGAACTTCAAGAAGAACAGCAAGCAAGTTGCTACTCAAGAGAAGAAACCCAAGTCTGGACCTAAGCCTGAAACTGAGTGCTTCTACTGCAAGCAAACTGGTCACTGGAAGCGGAACTGCCCCAAGTATTTGGCGGATAAGAAGGATGGCAAAGTGAACAAAGGTATATGTGATATACATGTTATTGATGTGTACCTAACTAGAGCTCATAGTAGCACCTGGCTATTTGATACTGGTTCTGTTGCTAATATTTGCAACTCGAAACAGGGACTATGGAATAAGTGAGCACTGGCCAAGGACGAGGTGCCGATGCGCGTGGGAAACGGTTCCAAAGTCGATGTGATCGCGGTCGGCACGCTACCTCTACATCTACCTTCGGGATTAGTTTTAGACCTGAATAATTGTTATTTGGTGCCAGCGTTGAGCATGAACATTATATCTGGATCTTGTTTGATGCGAGACGGTTATTCATTTAAATCAGAGAATAATGGTTGTTCTATTTATATGAGTAATATCTTTTATGGTCATGCACCCTTGAAGAGTGGTCTATTTTTATTGAATCTCGATAGTAGTGATACACATATTCATAATGTCGAAGCCAAAAGATGCAGAGTTGATACTGATAGTGCAACTTATTTGTGGCACTGCCGTTTAGGTCATATCGGTGTAAAGCGAATGAAGAAACTCCATACTGATGGACTTTTTGAATCACTTGATTATGAATCACTTGGTACTTGTGAACCGTGCCTCATGGGCAAGATGACTAAAACACCATTCTTTGGTACTATGGAGAGAGCAACAAATTTGTTGGAAATCATACATATAGATGTATGTGGACCGATGAATATTGAAGCTCGTGGCGGATATCATTATTTTCTCACCTTCACAGATGATTTGAGCAGATATGGGTATATCTACTTAATGAAACACAAGTCTGAAACATTTGAAAAGTTCAAAGAATTTCAGAGTGAAGTGGAAAATCATCGTAACAAGAAAATTAAGTTTCTACGATCTGATCGTGGAGGAGAATATTTGAGTTACGAGTTTGGTTCACATTTGAAACAATGCGAAATAGTTTCGCAACTCCCGCCACCCGGAACACCACAAGAAATGGTGTGTCCGAACGTCGTAATCTTACTTTACTAGATATGGTGTGATCTATGATGTTTCTTACTGATTTACCGCTATTGTTTTGGGGTTATGCTTTAGAGACGACTGCATTCACATTGAATAGGGCACCATCAAAATCCGTTGAGACGACGCCTTATGAAATGTGGTTTGGCAAGAAACCAAAGTTGTCGTTTCTTAAAGTTTGGGGCTGCGATGCTTATGTGAAGAAAATTCAACCAGATAAGCTCGAACCCAAATCGGAGAAATGTGTCTTCATAGGATACCCAAAAGAGACTGTTGGGTACACCTTCTATCACAGATCCGAAGGCAAGACATTTGTTGCTAAGAATGGATCCTTTCTAGAAAAAGAGTTTCTCTCGAAAGAAGTGAGTGGGAGGAAAGTAGAACTTGATGAGATAACTATGTCTGCTCCCTTATTGGAAAGTAGTTCATCATAGAAATCAGTTCATGTGACATCTACACCAATTAGTGAGGAAGATAATGATATTGATCATGAAACTTCAGATCAAGTTTCTACTGAACCTCGTAGGTCTACCAGAATAAAATCTGCACCAGAGTGGTATGGTAATCCTATTCTGGAAGTCATGTTACTTGACCATGATGAACCTACAAACTATGATGAAACGATGATAAGCCCAGATTCCGAAAAATGGTAGAAGCCATGAAATCTGAGATGGGATCCATGTATGAGAACAAAGTATGGACTTTGGTTGACTTGCCCGATGATCGGCAAGCCATTGAGAATAAATGGATCTTTAAGAAGAAGACTGACGCTGACGGTAATGTAACTGTCTATAAAGCTCGACTTGTTGCGAAAGGTTTTCGACAAGTTCAAGGGGTTGACTACGATGAGACTTTCTCACCCGTAGTGATGCTTAAGTCTGTCCGAATTGGACTAGGAGGGGGGGGGGCGCCCCCCTCTTTCCTTTCCCCTCCCCCCTTCCTTTCCCCCTCCTAGTAGGAGTAGGAAAGGGGGAATCCTACTCCTACTAGGAGGAGGACTCCTCCTCCTTGGCGCGCCCACAAGGGCCGTCTGGCCTCCCCCCTTCCTCCTTTATATACGGGGGCGGGGGGGGGGCACCCTAGAGACACACAAGTTGATCTACGGATCGTTCCTTAGCCGTGTGCGGTGCCCCCCTCCACCATATTCCACTTCGGTTATATCGTCGTGGAGTTTAGGCGAAGCCCTGCGCCGGTAGAACATCATCATCGTCACCACGCCGTCGTGCTGACGGAACTCATCCCCGACGCTTTGCTGGATTGGAGCCCGGGGAACGTCATCGAGCTGGACATGTGCTGAACACGGAGGTGTCGTACGTTCGGTGCTTGGATCGGTCGGATCATGAAGATGTATGACTACATCAACCGCGTTGTCATAATGCTTCCGCTTAATGGTCTACGAGGGTACGTAGACAACACTCTCCCCTCTCGTTGCTATGCCATCACCATGATCTTGCGTGTGCATAGGAAATTTTTTGAAATTACTATATTCCCTAACATTTCCGTGGGCTAGCGCGCCACCTTTTGACCAAGTCAAACAGGCTGGCCTTTTCACAGGAATGGGCCTCTGTTGGGCCGTGCCACATGTCGATGTATCATAGGCGCCTTCGGTCCAATGAGTGGATGACATATGTCCCAACAGTGAGCTGACACGTGTTTCCTCCAGCCAATGATGATTTTACACGTGGAAAATCCCCATTGGTCGGGACTGTTAACGGGTTATCGAATCCCAAACTGGGCCTGATAGCTTAACGACGTTCCGTTACGGTGGATGCCACGTGTCGGTCACCCTTGACGAAAGCACTTCTATGACGTGCGATTTATCGTCATGGAAGTGGACACTTTCGTGATGATAATTTTGGTGATGTCATGGAACACTTCTACGACAGTACAGGTATGACTATCTTGATTCTGTCATAAAATCGTCATGGATGTACATGCATGACAGAAAACGTGACCTACTGTGACAAACATGTATCATCACGGAAGTGTATTTTTTTGTAGTGCCTCCGCCAAGGACTTTGGGAGCCGGATCCAAGTGTGTGGCGGCATCGTCGCCCACACCATAATCTCACCCACCTTCCAGCTAAGCTCATCTAGACAATTTAATCAAAAAGTGCTATCAAGTCCATTAAAATTAACAACATCGGTTTGAGCATGTTCAAACATCACTTCCCTATAATTTCTCAACTGCCAAGTCTTCAAAGACTTTCTCTTGTGCAAAGTTATACTTGGTTAGTTTCATTTCATTTTCAAAACTATCCCATGGCAAGTCTTAGTTGTCTAAACTAAACAATACAAAGCCTAAAAAATTATTTTAGCTATAAGAGAAAAACCTTTGTATCAACTATCAAGACTCACTCCCATCTACACATGTCACACATACTACTACTATATCTACTCTAAGTATCCAAGTGCAAAACACGGGGATCATAGTACATACCTTCATTGTTGCGAATTTACACACTTCTCTTCCTTACTCTTGCATTCCTTGTTGTCCCGGCATAGATCAACTCCTATGAAAACAAAAATGCAAAAGAACTCCAATGAGCTAAATAAGAATGAGAGCAAAGCAAAGCTTATTCCATTTTTTGGTTTTGGGTTTTTGAAAACTAAATTTGCCCAGACTTGCCTGCCTGCGGCCCGCGGTGTGGCTCCATCGACTGCCTGGTACGGCCCACTTTCGACATCGACAAGCCAAGACCCTCATGAGGGGCCAAGCCTTGCGAGGTGGACGAAACGAAGACCTCCAAAGGGATCAGCCTCCTTAGGCTGGCTCCCTAGGAGTGGAGATTCTATTCACGTCTCACCTTGTGAGGTTCGAGTGACGTGAGCCATGACAATCGAAGTCTGGTGGGTGACAGCGGGTGCAATTTACCAGTTTCCTATTAGTGAAAAGGAGGCAAGCAGGAGGCGCGGAATCTCGAGGAAGCATCCAAAGGTTTCCATTCCCATGCAACAAGACCAAGACCGCCAGGACGGCTGGATGGAGGACATCGCCAAGCCCACCGCTGCGTCATGACCAGAGGCTTTTGCAGGCGAAGACCACTTTAGTCATGATTAGATGTACTAGTTGTCTCCCTTCAAATTTGGCCGTTGTGGAATGCCTTCCCTCCATCGTTTGGGAAGAGGACCAAGGCCACTATAAATAGGACCTAGCCACCATGGGCAAGGGGGTGATAGATCAAGTCGACCGCATCCATTCCACCCTCACCAGCTCACTTGAGCTGAAGAACACACCTCTTGAGGTTGTTGTCCACTATACTAGTTCATCCACAGCCCCTCGAGGAAAATCCACCATAAAGTAGGAGTAGGGTTTTAAACCGCAAGGTGGCCTGAACTTGGGTAAACTATTGTGTCCCCTTTCCTTCGAGCTCGAAGCGCTAGGCTGTGAGATTGGCGAGTGGGCAGACCGGGAGGGTGAGATATTCGCATGCACCCTAGATTTTGAACCTATCAATGGTGTGCAGAACCCGAAATCCGACATTTGGCGCGCCAGGTAGGGGTGCGTCAGAGCCTCTCATCCGTCTGTCGACTCGCTGCTGCTTCACCGCTTCCATGGCTGACACATGCCGACCTCTTGCTGAGCTCCGGGCCACTCTTGTCACCCACGTCACTCAGACTGTGCCGGCGGGCGATGGCTGCCCTCGCCGACCCCCGTCACTGGTGGTGAATGCCGCCATGGGTCCCGCAGGCCACGAGCAACAGGCTTCTTCACTACATCCATCCATGCACCGCAACTGGCGCACCGCCAGTCTGTCGGTGACTCCGACTGCTTCGTCCTCCCACGCTCGTCGTGGTCCGTCAAACGCGCAGGCAGCTCTGCTCATGGTCGATGACCTCTATGCTACCTCCCGGTCGATGACCTCTACGAGGACTGGCTCGATCGCATCGCCGAGCTCGTCAGCGCCGCTGGTGATTCTGCTGCACCGTCTCGTTTACTGCCTCAACCACCGCCAGTTGCAGGAGATGTAGCTCACGGGGCACCTCCTCTGCCTCCGAGGCAAGACACCATCATCGAGCCAAGGCGGGTGGCGCCTCGGCGTGAGCTGCAGCATCAGGCACCCGCGCGCGATGAAGCAAGCTACCAGGTGGTACATCGGCCACAAGAAGATGCGCGTGCGCTCCCGGTGCCGCCACGTCAAGACCGCGCGCCGCCTGTGGTGGCGGTGTGCAAGCGCCAAGACCAGGCTCCACCTCCATGGCAGGCTCTCGTGACCATAGCAGGGTGCCGTGCGTTCACTCCGGAGTTGCGCAGCATCGTCTGGCCGGGGAAGTTCAAGCCCGACCTGCCTCCACGCTATGATGGCACTGCCGACCTTGCTGAGTTCCTGCAGCTTTACGAGCTGACCATTGAGGCGGCCAGCGGCGACGAGAAGGTCATGGTGAACTAGTTCCCCATGGCCCTCAAGGACGGCGCGTGCTCCTGGCTCCTAAACCTCCCCGTAGGATCGATCTCCTCCTAGGATGAGATGCGAGAATGCTTCATCGCCAACTTCCAGCGCACTCGCGACCACCCGCCGACCGCGGGAGACCTGCAATGCGTCAAGCAGAAACCAGGAGAGACCCTGCAGAAGTACATCCAACGCTTCAACAACGTTCATCTCAAGATTCCAAAGGTGTCGGATGAAGCCATCATCTCGGTCTTCACTAATGGCATCCACGACGTCAAGATGAAGGAGGACCTCACCATACACGAAGACCTATGTACGGCCCTGGAGATGTTCAACTTGGCAACCAAGTGGGCGAAAGCTGAGGAGGAATGCCTCTCCCTCCTCGGCTCCCCGACACAGACCGAGAAGATAAGAAGGCCAAGGCGAAGGACGTGAAGCGTAAGGGACTGGCCGTGGTCGCAGCCGGGCCAGAGATGAAGTGCGGCTGCAATCACCCAGAGCCATCCAAGGGCAGCCTCCCATTCTACGTCTTCCACTACTTGCGTAGCCACAACACCAACGACTCCCAGGAGATCACGGCCATCCGCGACAAGCGCCTCGGTAATCGCCCCGAGCACAATGGTCGAGGCTACGGCCGTGGAGGAAGCCGACGTGGAGGACGCTGGGACGGCCATGACCATCATCAGGAGTGGCGCGAGCAGCCTTGGGAGGACCACTGGCAGGGCCAGCCTTGCGAGGGCGGCCGGAGGGATCAACCTCGCGAGGACTGACCTCAAGGCAACACTGGTCTTCCCCCGCTACCGCTGCCACCAAGTAGGAACAAAGACCACCATCATGACGAGGGGGCTGAGGGTTTCCAAGAGCATCGTGCCATCGCCTGCATCTTGGGTGGCTCCCAGGCCCCAGCCTCTCATCGCATCTTCAACCAGCTCGCACGTGAGGTGAACACAACCCTTTCCAAGCTCGAGGGGACGCGCCCGCTCAGGTGGTCCAAGTAAGTCATCATATTCAACTCCTCTGACCATCTCAAGTGCACGGCCACAACCGCCGTGCTCCCGATGCTCTTCTCGCCCATCATCAGCAACATACTCGTCACCAAGACAATCATCGATGGCAGTGCATGGCTCAATGTTCTCTCTGTCCAGATGTTCAACAGGCTCCAAGTGTCATATCACCAGCTTTAGCCTACCAAGCCATTCTCAGGAGTGACCGACGGCTCCACGCATCCAATCGGGCAGATCCGCCTCCCCGTCACCTTCGGCAAGCGTGACAATTACCGCACCGAGCTCATCGACTTCGACGTCGCCGATATTCTTCTGCCATACAATGCCATCCTCGGGTACCCAGCTCTCGCCAAGTTCATGGTGGCAACGCACCACGGCTACAACGTCCTCAAGATGCCAGGAAACTACGACATCATTGAGGGAGTCCTGGATTAGGGGGTATCCGGACAGCCGGACTTGTGAACAGCGTCCGGACTATTGAAGCGTGAAGATACACGACTCAAGACTTCGGCCCGTGTCCTGATGGGACTTTCCTTGGCATGGAAGGCAAGCTTGGCGATCCGGATATTATATTTCCTTCTTTGTAACCGACTCCATGTAAACCCTAGCCCTCTCCGGTGTCTATATAAACCGGAGAGGTTGGTCCTTAGAAGGCCGATCACAATTACATTCATAGCATCATAGGCTAGCTCCTAGAGTTTAGCCTCTACGATCTCGTGGTAGATCTACTATTGTACTACCCATATCATCAATATTAATCAAGCGGGGAGTAGGGTTTTACCTCCATTGAGAGGGCCTGAACCTGGGTAAACATCTGTGTCCCTTACTTCTTGTTACCATCAGCCTTGACACACAGATCGGGACCCCCTACCCGAGATCTGCCGGTTTTGACACCGACATTGGTGCTTTCATTGCGAGTTCCTCTGTGACGTCGCTGTCAGGCTCGATGGCTCCTTCAATCGTCATTAATGATGCTGTCCAGGGTGAGACTTTCCTCCCCGGACAGATCTTCGTGTTTGGCGGCTTCGCGCTGCGGGCTAATTTGCATGGCCACTTGGAGCAGATCGGTAGCTATGCCCGCAACCATCAAATAAGGTTCGGAAACCTGAACTACATGGCAGGTATCTGCGGAGACTTGATCTTTGATGGATTCGGGCCAGCGCCAGAAGTGCCGAACAGTCGCGATGAGCATGGCTTAGACCTGCTGTCAGACAACGCTCGGGATATCGTCCCGGCAGAAGCCTCGGATATAAATCCGGGACAGGTTGCTTCGCCTAAGGACAGAGGGCTGGACCCCGCCCCGCAGGCCGTACCTTCATCGGCAATGAAGCCGGTGATGGAGTTCACTGCGGCGGATGTTTTTCAGCACTCGCCCTTTGGCGACATGCTGGACTTATTGAAGTCTCTCTCCTTGCCAGGAGACTCCGGGCCGAACTATGTCCAGCTCGAGTGGGAAGCAGACAACGACGAAATTCGTTGCCCACCCACCACCCACTTCATTGCCATGATCGATGACCTAACCGACGTGCTTGACTTCGACTCCAAAGACATCGATGGTATGGACAACGATGTAGGAGAATCATAGGAGCCACCGCTCACCGGGCGGTGGATGGCCACCTCCTCATATGATATATATATGGTGGACACTCCGAAGAAAACTAATGGTGATGAGGCAACGGAGGACCACCCCTCGAGAAGAAAATCAAAGAATGGGCGTCATCGGCACGGCTCCAAGCCCCGCCATAGCAACACCGGCACCGGAGGCAAAAATAATCCAGATGGCACCGAAGAAGAATATGACCCTGATCAGCCCACATTTGAGCAGGCCAAACAGGAAGACGGGCAGGTCATCCCAGAAGAACAGGCGACAGACGCATACCCGGAGGAGGACAACTACATGCCCCCTCCGAAGACGAGATCTGCCTCGGCGATGACGAGTTCGGCATACCTGAGGATCCCGTGGAGCAGGAGCGCTTCAAGTGTAGGCTTATAGACACTGCAAGGAGCCTGAAGAAGAAGCAGCAGCAACTACAAGCTTATCAAGACCTGCTCACAGATAGATGGACCGAAGTCCTGGCAACCGAGGAATATGGACTCGAACGCCAAATGGCTGACCGGCCACCCTGTGGCCGAGACAAAACGGGATACCAGCCCGGATACCAGCCCGCACCCCCACGCCGATACACTACGGCTCAGGGCAACAGGCACGACCTGCAAAATACTCTGGACAGTAAAGCAGGACAGCCAACATTGATCTACGGATCGAGGGGGCGCGCCCCAACGCGCGACGACGACCGTCACGCCGGATACATCATCAACAAATCTGGCCGGGCCGAACATAGCAACCCAGACCAATCCGACCTGCGTAGCCACATAGCCCGTCACAGACGCGCCGCACACCCCCTCTGCTTCACGAACGAAGTAATGGATCATGAATTCCCAGAAGGGTTCAAACCCGTAAAAATCGAATCGTATGATGGCACAACAGACCTCGCAGTACGGATCGAAGATTTCCTTCTCCACATTCACATGGCCCGCGGAGATGATCTACACGCCATCAAGTATCTCCCCCTTAAGCTCAAAGGACCAGCCCAGCACTGGTTAAACAGCCTGCCAGCAAATTCCATTGGCAGTTGGGAAAACCTGGAAGATGCATTCCTTGACAACTTCTAGGGCACATATGTGCGACCACCAGACGCTGATGACTTGAGCCACATTACTCAACAGCCCGGAGAGTCAGCCTGGAAATTTTGGACTCGGTTCCTCACTAAAAAGAATCAAATAGTCGACTGTCCGAAAGTCGAAGCCCTGGTGGCTTTCAAGCATAATATCCGTGACGACTAGCTCGCTCGACACCTCGGCCAGGAAAAACCCAAGTCTATGGCAGCTCTCACAACCCTAATGAACCGTTTTTGTGCGGGTGAGGATAGCTGGTTGGCTCGTAGAGGCACCACACCACATTCCGGCACTTCGGACGGCCGCGATGCTAACGGCAAGCCACGGCGCAATAGACATAAGAGACGGAACAATGGCGACAGCACGAAAGACACGACAGTCAATGCCGGATTCAGCGGACCTAAATCTGGATAGCGGAAAAAGCCATTCGAAAGAAATAATCAGGGACCGTCCAGTCTGGACCGCATACTAGAGCGCTCGTACCAAATTCATGGCGGACCGAACAAACCAGCCAACCACACCAATAGAGACTGCTGGGTGTTCAAATAGGCCGGCAAGATAAACACCGAAAAAAGGACAAGGGGCTGCACAGCAACGATGACGATGAGCCCCGGCGTCCGAATACGGGGGGGGGGGGGCAGAAGAAATTTCTCCCCCAGGTAAAAATAGTCAATATGATCTACGCCACCCACATCCCCAAGCGGGATCGGAAACGGGCACTACGGGACGTCTATGCGATGGAGCTAGTCGACCCAAGTTCAACCCATGGTCAGCTTGTCCGATCACCTTTGACCGTAGGGATCACCCTACCAGCATCCGTCACGGCGGCTCAGCCGCATTGGTCTTAGACCCAATCATCGACGGATTCCACCTCACGTGTGTCCTTATGGACGGCGGCAGCAGCCTGAACCTGCTTTATCAGGACACAGTGCGCAAGATGGGCATTGATCCTTCAAGGATCAAGCCCACCAAAACCACCTTTAAAGGTGTTATTCCTGGAGTAGATGCCCACTGCCCGGGTTCTGTAACATTGGAAGTGGTGTTCGGATCCACAGACAACTTCAGAAGCGAAGAGCTGATCTTCGACATCGTCCCTTTCCGCAGTGGCTACCACGCACTGCTCGGGCGGATCGCATTCGGAAGATTCAATGCGGTGCCACACTACGCATATATCAAGCTCAAGATGCCGGGACCGCACGGGGTCATCACTGTCGACGGAAATATGGACCGCTCCCTTCGAACAAAAGAGCATACGGCAGCCCTCGCAGCAGAAGTACAATGCGGCCTCCTCCAACAAACCAATCTGGCGACAACTTCGAGCACTGTCAAACGAGTCCGGAGCACCCCGCAACAGGATCAACACGAATGTCAAGATCGTGATTTGCAGTCCGTCCTTCGCTCAAGCCCCTCCAAAGCAGCATTCGTGCCACGCGTACACAATTACGCACTCAAGATACCTCGGGCATAGGCGGAGGCGCATCAACGACTCAGTCAATAATGTGGGTAACCGCTAAATACCTTCATACTCTTTCCCTTTTACCTTTCAGGACACGGCGTTAGTGCAGCATCCTCAGAAGAGCCGAATTGCCGGACTCATATGGAAGAGACACCCAAGGAGGCAACAGACGTTGTGCGCAGAAGGAAATACCCAGGTGGAATCTATTTATGATCATTATACCTGCTTCATCCATCTGCACACGGCTTGCCCCTGGATAGGACATGTCAAATAGTCCTATTTTTATCTCTGCAAAATGCATTCATTGTAAATATACGCTTAAACGTATTTTTCGTCCAATGGAGATTATATATAGAGGCAGCTTATTATCCTTATTTGAGTATTTTTCTCTTATAAATGTTTATTTGGTATTACATCCATACACCTTGGTACTGCTAGTTTGCCAGGGGCTTCTTATGACGCCCCGTAATATGGCAACTAAAAGTCCGAACACTTTCAATAGTGCAGCACCCCAAACTTATAGCACTATATGCATCAGCTCCGAATCGTGTGTTGGGTCTATAGTTGGGATAGCCCGGCTCCCTTGTTTTGGTGCCTTATGATTCTCGTGCCTTATCATCCCATGCAAGTCATCCGCGCGGATATCCTTCGTTCCATTTCAATCATTCATTTGCACGGTGGAGGCTAATTTGAGGTGTACTTATTTTGTGCAGCCACGGGAGCGCCGTCCACATCATCCTTTACCCCCGATTCTCCCACGCTCTTTACTTGTACCCGTTGAAGAACATGAACAAAAAGGATTACACCTACATCAAGTCTGTTCTCGATAGTGCTATCTTTATCTATGGCGTACGGGGTGGAGAGATCAAGACCAAGAAGACAAGAAACCGCAGGCCCGCCTTCGGCCATAAGACCGACTTCTGCTGCATCCAGCAACTGAGTGGTACTCTTAGTGATAGATTCTATGTCCTCCACCACATGCTGGAGTACAGAAGGGATCAACAGAACCTTCACATGTAACCTACATCCAGTGTCGGGTGGTAAGTGCGACATATGCCAACGGGTGGCTAATCATTGTGGGAGCTAGTAAGACATCGCCGGTGCCTGGAAACGGGATAATGCGAAGACATGCACGCTGGTGAATCTTACCCAGGTTCGGGGCTCTCCTAGGAGATAACACCCCTAGTCCTGCTCTGCGGGGTCTCCGCATGATCACTAGATCAACAAGTAGCTACAAGATGCTCCTTGAGCTGTTTAGCTAGACGAAGAAGAAGGGCAAGGCTAGCTCTCCTCTTCTCTCTAGGTGGTGTATAAAACTCCAAGAGATCAACCCTTTGCATGGGTGCCATGGGGGGTTTATATAGGCCTACCCCTAGGGGTACAATGGTAATCGGGCTGCATGTGGGTCCAGATCGTCAGTGTCTGTAGTCTTCGGTTTCTCCGTTGTTCACTGGGGCCCGCCGACTAGTGGGTCCCCCTGGCTGCTGGCCTCTTGGCCGACAGGCCTGGCCCACTCTCTAGGGGTTTTGTCGGTTGCTAGTTACTGTAGCCTCGCTCTTGGTGACGATGTCTTTGGCGGGGTAAGCATGGCTAAAGTGCCGCCACCTGGTGGGCACTCAATGTAGCCTTGCCCCATCTCATCTGGTTAATGGTGCACAAACTTCCAGGGCAAGGGAAGGCAGGCTGCTGGGAGTCAGCCTCCCCCCAAGCTGACTAGTCAAGTCCAGCCGTCCTATTGTATCTCTCTGACAGGAGGGGTCCGCTGCCTGCGGGCCGTACTGACAGCCTGTCGTGGGCGACGTCATGGTCAACATGGCAACAGTGATGCACCAGTGGCCGCCCCGTACGGCGCACTGTGGCCATGCTTGCTCCGGCATTCGGGGGTGGCAGGCTTCACTATAGCCATGCCCTGTCTCGTCGCTGTTATGTGGGTGCAAACTTCAAGGGTATAGATCAGGCCGTCTGCTAGGAGTCGGCCACTCTGGTGGCCGGCTGCTAGGAGTCGGCCTACTTTGAGGGGGCTCATAGAGCCTTGCCGCCTTCCAGCAGCCGGCGATGGGATAGCCGGCCTGGAGAAGGCGGCCTTGCATCTTGGATGTTTGAGGGCCCAGTCGACCCGATGTTTTTTGAAGAGCCAGAGGGAGATGGTTGGGCTACCCGTGGTCATTTACTCCGATAGTAGTCCCCAAAGCTGGTCGGGCTTCACAGCTGAAAGGGGAACGAGAAGCCCAAGCAGCTTCCTATTCTGAAGAGCCGACAGCTAAGAGTCGGCCACAACCAGTCGCGCCGTCTGGAAGGTTTTGGAGTCTGAAGGCGAGAACCAATCTTTCATCTCTGTCGATGTTCTGGGAATGGGGGTTCACAAACTTGCCTGCCTGCGGCCCACCGCGTGGCTCCACCGGTAGCCCAGTATGGCCCATCTTCATCAACCAAGACCCTCTCGAGGGGCCAAGCCTCGCGGGGGGGGGGATGACACACGGCCACCTCAGGAGTGGCCTCACCAGGCAGGCTCGTGAGGGAAGCAGAGAGATCAAGGCAAGGGGTACCTCGCGAGGTTCCCGTGACGCAAG
>NC_057804.1:327581520-327605482 GCF_018294505.1 Triticum aestivum | reverse complement strand
AAGAGAACCGGAGCTGACAAACCCGGATACTCCGAAAGTACTCCCGGATCATCCGGACCAAGCCCGGATCATCCGGACCTCCTCCCGGATGTCCGGCTAACCCTGAAACTGACTCGGCTGAATTTTTGTTTTCTAGGGCTTCCACCACATCATCCGGAGTCTGTTTTTTACGTTCTTTAGCTTGCTTTGAAGCTAGTGACATCCCCCATCCCACAAAAATACCACCAACATCATTTGACTCCATCATATTTTGTGTATTTTGGCATCTTTCCCTAGGGCTTCCACCACATCATCCGCAACACCACCATCGACTTCCGCAACCTAACCCATTTTGTTCACCAAAGCATTAGTGGTTGCTTGAGTAGTGATTTGAGTCTCCTAAGGTGTTTCGGCTACTTAGGGACGGTTGCTTCTTCATCAACCACCACCTCCACTTCCACATAACCTTGCCCACCATACACTTCCGACAACCCAACTTAACCCAATTGTTGTTTGAGCTTGTTTGAGTTGTGGCTTGTGTCTCCTAAGGTGTTTCGGCTACTTCGGGACGGCAACTTCAACTCCGACACGTGTATAGCCCATCATCCCACTTCCGCATTGCCAAGTGCAAACAACCACCACTTTCCGCTACCACCATTTGATATTTGCCTTTGGAGATTTTGAGTTCGCGGTTTTTCCATTTCCTAGGGTGTTTCGGCTAACTAGGAACAGGTCGACTTTGGCAACACCGCCCCTCATCATCGCCAAGGACGGTAACCTCGACGACACCATTATATATTCCCCTTGCCATTGCATTGATAACCCCTAGCCCATTTTGCATCACTTGCCTATCGAGACTAGCCATTTGAGTATTGCCGGCAATGTTACTTGTGCACATTAGTGATCATTGATCTATACCTTCCATTGCATATATACCATATCATTTTGGTATCATCTTGCTATCATATCATCCCTTGTGCCCGCATATACACAATTGCTATCTTGGTTTGTGCATCATGGCCATAAAAAAGAATAAGCTTTTAAGCAAAAGAGAAAGAGCAAAGAAGCTTGTAAGCAATAGCCATAGCATCATACCACATTGCATAATATTGTCATATCTGATCATCTTGGATCATCTTGAGAGAAACAACGGGAACCATATATACATAGCATACTTGGGATAAAAAGTTGCTACATTTTGCATATCATAGGTTGTGCACAAATGTCGTATCCGCCTATAGAGCAATCGTGCTAGCGTCTCTCTTGAGTTGTGCAACACGAGCGTTTTCCGTGGATTCCACATTTTGTGCTCATTCCTTGGTTGCACGACCCCATTTATCTATCCGTGTGTGTGTTTCCGTGTGCCACATATTGCTATTGGTCTACTTGTTTCACTTGCGAATTTGTGAATCTCTTTCAACATTATTTGACTCTTGCTAACATTTTGCATCAAATTTTTGTGCCACTATCCTCACCGAGCTCCACCATAAGCTTTACTTGATAGGTGTGAGTGAACAAGTCCGGTACCAATCCCACTATTCTTTCATTTCACATTGAGTGAAACGGGATACATCCTCAACTTTGGGAAAAGGTAACTTGGTATTGTTTATCTCATTTCCTACTCACCTCTACTCGAGTCTTGTGATGGATAGGCAAGGCATTTCACCTTCGGTCTACAACAATGAAGAGTTCGATACCACGAACAACAACTTCGACGCCAAGATGCAAGCTCAAATGGAGGAGATCAAAGCCCTCATCAAGTCCTCCAAGCAATCTTCCTCATCTTCGAGAAGACGCTCAAGTGCACGTGCTTCCGAGCTACCATCTCCGGCAAGATCACATCGGCATTGACACCATCACCAACAAGAACGTGAAGGTCATGAGCTCAACACCAACAACCGCTCAAGGACTTCACCATCTTCCTTGGCATCTTCGCCAAGCAACTTCAAGGTATCTTCGCCTACGAACATACGGCATATTCGCCAACAAGCACCCAAAGACTATGCTCAAGAGAAGCTCCCCAAGCTCAAGTCCGCGACTTCCACGAGCTACTACGACCTCGACACCGACCACAAGATTCCTTTCTATGGGACTCAAGAACCTGAGGAGTATCTCGAATGGGAGCGCTTGATGGAAGACTACCTCAAGCTATATCTAGTTCCTCCCGAAGATCAAGTGAAGTGCGCCACAAGAAACTTCCACAACTATGCCTCGACATGGTGGCTTCGCACACCTTCGGAGAGCTACGACATGAGTTGGCCCAAGACGAAGAGAGCTTTGCGGCGAGAGTTCGTGCCTCCAACCTACACAGAACAACTTCGACGCCAATTGGAGAACACCATCCAAGGATCCAAGTCCATCGACAAGTACTTCAAGGAGATGAAGATTGCCTTGCAACGAGCCGGCGTGGAAGACCCCATTTTGATGAAGTTACACTTCATGATGGGATTGAACAACGACATCTCCAAGACTATCTTACTCCAGAACTACAAGTCCCTCGATGACTACTACATTGGTGCTCTCAAGGCGGAACAAGAACTCATGAAGTCCAAGGCTTCTCCACCCCAAGCAGAGTTCGCGGTGACCAAGCTCTATGACAAGCATGAGGCTAGTACCACCATAATGTCCAAGCCCGACGAGCTCCAAGACGATGCTCCCAAGTTCGACTTCATCGCCATCCCTCTTTGTGGCCTTGATGGTGCCGAGTCTACCATGACTCTTTTTCAAGACGGTGCGGCAACGAGTACGACTATGGAGACCTTCAAGGACCAAGCTTTGGAGGCGAGCGACAAGGTGGTGAGCAAGGATGATGCTTCCATCTTTGGAGGCGAGAGTGATGGTGTGCCATCTTCGGCCTTCATCCACGGCGACGATGACGAGATGATCGAGCATGGGATTTTCCCTTCGGTCATGGAGAAGAGTGATGATGTGCCATCTTCGGCCTTCATCCATGGTGACGACGATGAGATGGTATAGCATGGGATTCTCCCTTCGACCATGGCGACGTATGATGACTTGAGTGACTTTTGCCACCATATTGAGAGTGAGAGTTACTTCACCACTAGCCCCATATATGATGAGTTGCCACAATTCCCATGTGAGGAGAGCCACAACCCCCTCCACTTGAGTGAGATGAGTGACTCCACCATATGTGAGATTGAGTGCACCTACTTTGAGGGAGTGAGTGAACCACCACATAGAGAGAGTGAGATAGTTGATAGGTCTCATGAGGCCATTTGCATTTCTAACAACTTGACCTCTACCTCTATTGTGTCTTCTCATTTGGTGCTAGGTCCCATTGATGATGACGCGTCGATCCTTGATGACTTCGCCCTCCCTTTGGACAAGACGATGGCCATGGTGGAATATGATGCACACCCCACATGGTTCCATCAAGATGAAGATGACCACCATTTGGTCTTTCCCACCTCGACTACACCACATGAGTGGAATGACAAAGGTAACAAAGGTGACGGTGATGCGCTAGTCCCACTAGTGGACATTCTTGACATTGCTTGCTTGCATGATGTTGATCCAGCTATTTCCATGATTCATGCTAGTGTGACTTCCTCATGTGATGATTTCTTGCCCATTTATGATGAGTATGATGATTCTCATGTGGAGTCTATTCGTTGTGATGCCATGTTACATAGGATTTCTTGTGACAATTCCCTTGGTCACATCATGTTTGATAATCCACTTGACTTGTCATATGCTATGCATGAGATCAACCATATGTATTATTTGCAATCTCTTCATAGTGACTATGCATATGACATTAAAATAAACCCAATTTGCACATATGGCATAGATGACAAGCCCATGGTTATTGGCATTTGTTTTTCTTGTGATGATATTGATATGCTCCCTTTGCATCATTTATCTCATATGCCGTGCCATGCCCACCTAGCTTCGGATATGCATTGTTTTGGATGTTGTCCATTTTCTCCATATGATGTTTCCAATGTTGTTCATGAGGAGACCCCCATAGTTTCCTCATACATGTTAGGAGATTTTGATCCATCCCATCCTTTGCATGATCCCAATAATTGTGTGCACAATATGCTCCCCATGCATGAACATGATATTGATGTTCCATATATTTGTATGCTCAATTTTTGTCCCCATCATGTCATACACAATAACTATTCTTTCATGATGGATGACATGTTCTTATACCATGCATCAAATTTCTTTGAGTGATGCTTATCTTGTGATAACTCACACATGCACATACACATCATGATGGATGGTGTGTACATTTACCACGCGCACAATTTCTTTGGTTTGTATCTCTTTTGTGTAGGTACCCATGAATACTTGTCAACCTCGCAATCCCACGAGTTGACAAAATGAGCTCTTGAGAGCAACGATGACTTGGGATCACATGGATTGTCTTTCCCACCGCTCTCTTCGCGCAAAGACTTCGCGCATTTCTTCTACATGTCCGTCACTTGGCTATGGGTTATTATCCATTACATATTATATGCCCATCTTGCCATGTTCACTTTGCATGATATGCTTATTCCTATGCCTTTGCCATGCATTTGTGACCCATGCTTTGCATTACACATGATGATTGATTCTAGTACTCGTATGTGTATTTGCAAGCTTGGTGGAGATATTGCTTGTTATTACCATGCTCCATTTGTGACCCATACCTATGATGATACTATGATCTTGCTTTGTGTTCGTGCTTGCGATATATCATGTGGATTGCCTATGTCTATCATTTGCTCACATGACATGATTGCCGTGATTTCCCCTAGTGTGTTGCATCTTCGCTCCACTAGTTTGCACGACTTGATCTCTATGATTGCTCATGTTGCATCACCCATGATTCATATTTTCTCATTTCATGCGGTTGATGACAACCATTTCCATGCTTTGCACATGATTGTTATTGCTTCTTGTCATATATCTCCATATGTTGCTTATCTCATGCTAGATGATTTGACATGTATTGAGTGCAACAATGCTTTTAGTCTTCCTAATGAGATTGCTCCCATAGCATTCTCGCATATATTTGGAGATTTTGACATAATTCTTGTGAAGCATGCTTATCATACTTCTTTGCACCATATGCCTAGTGCCATGAATATAGCCATTGTTGCATCATATTGTTCATGCACTTGTTCTTCTAATGGTTATGTGCAAGAGAAGAGAACCATCATGATGGATGATGTGTTTATCTACCATGCGCATACGTTCTTTGTTTTGTTGTGTGCATGTGTAGGATACTTGGACTTCGTGTTGACTCCCACTTCATGTGAGTTGACCATTCGATCTCTTGAGAGCGAGCCTCATACATTCTACCACGACTCGCTTCTACACCACATTTCCTACCACTTAGGCGTTGTGAAGAATGCACAAGGACACGGTTTCAAGGTGACATCCTTCTTGAGCTTGGATATTGTGGATCATACTTCATGTGTTGCTTGCACCATTTGCATGCATGTTCGAGATATTGCTTTCATCCATGATTTCCACATTTCCATGCTTCATGACATATACACCTTGTGATGTAGGGTAGAACCCTAGAGGCCGATCTTTCACGTTTGGAGCGGATCCCTACGAGGAACACGAAGAACACGAGAGGGGAACGAGAGAAAAACACGAGAAATCACTCAACCAACAAGAACAAAGTCACACATGTGCTAGATCCAAGAAACACAAAGAGATACACGGTCCAAATCCAACAAAGGGCGATACAAGTGGCGGTAGCTCATCTCCGAGAGGAGGTCTTGAATCCACGAGGGATCTTCCTGTAAAGGGGTCTTGAATCCAGGTGGATCTTCTCCGAAGAGGCCGTGGTCTCCCACGAGGAGGAGATCCGGATGGATGAGCGAGGCTCTGTCTCACAAATGAGCTAAATCAACGCTAACCCACACTAGGATGAGGTGGGGAGTATATATAGTCTAAGGGACGAAGGGGTACATGGGCCTCGGCCCAGATGCACTACACGCAGGTAGGGGGTCGGATGTCCGGGTGTCGGGCCGGATGTCCGGGCCTTCCCGAGACGCCGGATGTCCGGGCTAGGGGGCGAATGTCTGGGCTGGTGGAGTCGGTCTCGGTGCTCTCTGGATAGCCTGCGCCGGATTTTCGGGCAGGTGCCGGATGTCCGGCCCATCGCGGGGCGCCGGATGCCCGGCCGCTGTAGAGTTGCCTGGCATCCGTCTCTCTCTGGTCTTCTTCTAGTTGGTGGCGCCAGATGTCCGGGCTCCTGTCGGATGTCCGGCCACTGTAGCTCCGCGGAGACTCCGCCTGAGGCACTTCTTGATCTGCTTCCGCGTGGACTTGTCCTATGCTTCGAGCATCTCCATGGTTGTCTCCTCGGTTCCTGAGCATACATAGAGTCTTTGCATTAGGTAGCAACCATGTCTCGCACAAGTGGAAAGGGGAAGCATTTAGGAACGGTTTCACCTTGTGTCCAATGGTGTATGTTAGAGGTCTCACCGTATGTCCACTTGGGGCTTGGGGATTAGTCATAGTGTACATGGGGATGATCGTCGGATGCTCCGCATCATCTCCCCTCCCTTGGGAAAGATCCGACCTCGGATCGAAAACCTCATCACCATGGAAACGGTTGTCGTGGGCGAACTTGTGGTTGGACAGAGTTGAAGACATGGGACAATCCAAGTACTCCAAGGTGTCGCCGAAGTGGTATACATGCAAGAAGAGCAAACACAAACGACACTTGGAAATACAATGGTTAGCGCACACAAAGTGTCCATCAAGTAAGCATGAGGTCGTCCAAAGGAATTGTTCATGAAAAGGCACGAGATGCTTGTCCAAATTATGTAAAATGACATGTGAAGCATTCATGAGAGAAAATTCATTCATTGGGCACACAAAGGTGTTGTGAATGTTATCAAGGCAACCATTATGCAAAATGATGTCATAATGTGATGGTTTATCAAGAGCATGAACATGGTAATTGATGCTCAATGTGATTATGTTGTCATGCAATTGATGATGGGCAATATGATCATGATGTATGAATATGCTAAGGAAGTGAACAAGCTCATGTATCATGGATGACATGGGAATACTAGATGCAACAAGGCAATCATAATGTGAGTCAATCCATGCATAGGGTGCAAACTTGCGGTGAGTATGATATGTCCATCGAGCATGACATGTGGGAGCACAATCAACAAATATGGATGTGTGAGTGCAATATGCCAAAGGAGTGTTGATGTACCAATGCTCGATGTCGTGGCATGAGTGGAAGTTCGAAAGTGCATCCAATAAGTCCAAGCGCTCCTCAATGTAAAGGGCCATAGAGTCAATCTCCAATGTCGCTCCCCCGTCCGTGAGATGTATCATGTAGACAACAAGAAGGAAACAACAATGAAAGAGCGACCCATCCAATATGTGAACTTGAGGATGGCTCAAAGGGAAGGAGTTCACCTTTATGAGGATGTCGAAAATGTTGGTGTCACGCATCATATAGACCTTCACATGACCAGTATGGCTCATGATGGTATCGCCTTGTGAATCCTCCAAAACGAAAGAACATGACAAACACTCGGAAAAACAAATGAGGTTAGCGGAGGTGCAAAACCTATCATTCATGTGGTAAGATACCCAACAAGTGTATGCATCACGCTCATCATAAGAAGGTACAAGGGAGCATTTCATAGTATGGAGGCATATGATGCAAGAACAACCAAATACAAGAGGCTCAAGTAAACAAGCATGCATCACAAGTAAGGTGTCAAAGTCTCCAAGATCAATAAGCATAGTATGGTTGCACTCAATATAAGTGGATATGAGAGAGGCAACTAATGGACACAAGAGACAATGATCAAGATATATCATGTGAGAGGCATGAGCATACATGTCACCAACCCAAGAAAGCGGGTAAGAGTGGAACATGGGTGATGAAACATAGCAAGCAATCATAGTGATCAAGTCAAGCATGCTAGTATTGTGAAGATGCAACATACTAGAAGGAATCATGGCAAGCAAGTCATGTGTGCAAATAGTGGGCATGAATAATTCACATGTCATAGCACAAGCATGAAAGCAAGATATGAGCAAAATATCATCAATGTATTGGTGAGAGGCCATATGTAAATAGCAATGGGACATCATGACTCTCCCAACACAACAAGCATGAATATAACATGGTGCACAAAGAAATCATGGCAATAGCAACAAGTATCTCCACTAAGGATGCAAATACACATAGAAGTAGCATGATGGTGAATCATGGGTAGATGCAAACAAGGGTCACAATTGCATGGCAAAGGCATAGAAGCAAGGATAACAGGCAAAGTGAACATGGGAAAATGAGCATAAGGTGACAAATGGTAAATAGTCCATAGCCATGTGAGATACAAGTAAAAGAGATGCGCGTAGTCGTTGCGCGAAGAGAACGGTGGTAAGGACAATTCACGTGATCCCAAAGCATCATTGCTCTCATGAGCTCATTTCATCAACTCTTGGGATTGAGAGGTTGACGAGTATATGTGAGTACCTACACAAAACAAAGACAAAGGTAAAATTGTGTGTGCGTGGTATATGTACACATCATCCATCATGATGCGCACGTGCATGTGTCGGTTAGCACAAAATATCAAATGCTCAGATAAATGAGATGCGTGATATAGAAACATGTCATCCATCATGAGAGGTTTGTTATTACGTATAGCATAATGGAAACTCAAATTGTGTAATGCATCACGAGCAATATCTAGAGCATTATTACTCATGGAATGCATATGGTGTACACTATCATGGGAATCATGCAAAGTATGAAATGCATCAAGATCTCTGAATATGTATGAGGAAACTATGGGGGTCTCCTCATGAGTAAGAGTAGAAACATCACGTGGAGAATATTGACAACATCCAAAACAATTCATATTTGGACCAATGTGATCATGGCATGAATAGTAGATGAATTGCAGAAATCATGTAAAGGAAGCATGGCAATATCATCACATGAAAAACAAAAGCCAATGACCATCATCTCGTCATCTATGCCATAAGTGCAAATAGGATTTATTTTAATGGGGCATGCATAGTTACTATGTTGAGATTGAAATGATGCAATATGGGAGATCTCACTCATAGCATATGACAAGTTCAAAGGATTATCAAACATGATGTGACCAAAAGAATTTTCACATGATATCCTATGAAGCATAGCATCACAACTAGGCAACTCAACATGCTCATCATCATATTCATCATAAATAGGTAAGTCAAGACATGAAGAAGTCGCACTAGCATGAAGCATGGGAATAGGTGGATCAACATCATGCAAGCAATCATTGTCAAGAGAGTCCACTAGTGGGACAAGAGAAGCATCATCACCTATGTTACCTCTGGAGCATCGCTCATGTGTTGTAGGTGAGGTGTCGAAGATCCACTCGTTGTCATCTTCGTTTTGATGGAACCATGTGGGGGGTGCACCGTCGTCCACCATGGCCATCGTCATTTCCATTGGAGGGATGGACTCGTCGAGGGTAGGCATGTCGTCATGTACCAAAGAAAACACACTCGGAGTAGAGGTTAAGTCGTTAGAAACCATAGTGGCCTCATGTGCCCTCTCAACTACCTCACTCTCTAAGTGTTGTGGCTCACTCACTCCCTCAAAGATGCACTCACTCATATGGTTGGTGGAGTCACTCAAATGGCACTCAACCTCACATAGAATCTGTGGCATACTCTCATGTGTGGGGCTAGTAGTGGTCACACTCATCCTCACATAGAAAATGCTCTCAATGTCACGGTTGGTGGAGTCACTCATGTCACTCATGTGGTGGTGGCTCTTCTCACATGGCACTTGGGGCATCTCGACATATGTGGGTGTCGGAGAGATGTAGGTGCAAATGTCTTCATGCACGGTCGCGTAGCTTGACTCGGAGTATGATTCCAATATGGGCGTCGTCTTCATGTTGTTGAAGAGATTCATGCTCGTCGCCGTGGTCGAAGGGGATGGCCCTTGCTTGACATTCTTGTCGACGTCTTGTTGTTGGAGTTCCATATGATGTGGCACCTCGTAGCTCGTCTCCATGACCGAAGGGAGTTTCCCATGCTCGACCATCTTCCTTGAGGGGCTTCTGAAGATGGAAGTGTCGCCCTCGCTCGTAGGTGGTCGCCTTGGACTTGATGAAGTCGTTGTAGGCGTACTCATGGGAAGTAGGCGAAGATGTCGTACATCCAAAGGCGAAGATTCCTTGATAGCACTTGGCGAAGATGCCGAAATGGTGGTGGGATCCATAGCTCCGTCTTGGTGGTGCTCGTCTCGCGGTCTTCTCTATTGCTCATGAAGCTTCGACTTGGCGTGAAGTAGGGCTTGTTCGGACTTGTGCATTTGCGCTTGTGGAGCATCTTCATGATGATGATGTCATTGTCGTGCTTGAGCTCGATGGCGTTCGTCGTCTTCATGCACATGATGCTTGGAGGTGACTTGCCCTTCATGACGATGTGGATCACGAACGTGATGGAGGTCGCCATGTAGATGTGGACGTGGACGAATTGCGCTTGCATCATTTTCGCGCTCCGAAGACTTGTGGCTTGAACGTCGCTGCCTTGAAGATGACGAAGGGGAAGAAGACTTGATCAAGGCTCTAATCTCCTCCATCCTTGCATCTTGCTCCTCTTTTTGTGCGGAAAGCTTCTTGTCAATGTAGTCCCTTTTCCTTGCTTCGGAGTGACGAATGTCGATGGAGATGTTCTCGATGCGCTCTCGCAATCTTGATTGTGCGCCTTGCATTTGTCGTTGTAGATCGAAGGTGGACGCTTGGTGATGTAGTTGTTCACGCCATCGTGGTTGTCAAAGACCGGAGATGAAATGTCTTGCCTATCCATCACAAGACTCGAGCAAGTATGAGTGGGAGAAAGAGAAGAACTAGACCAAATGTACCTTGTCCGATGTTGAAGATGGATCAATGATCACTCAAATGTGTAACAAGGAAATAGCACAATTGGTACCAATTCTTGTCGGTTCTCACACCTACACAAGTAAAGCTTATGGTGGAGCTCGATGAGGATAGTGGCACAAAACATTTGATGCAAAAGTTAGCAAGAGTCAATAATGTTGAAAGAGATTCACAAATTCACAAGTGAAACAAATGGACCAATAGCAATATGGATGGCACACGGAAACGCACACACGGATAGATAAATGGGGTCGTGCAACCAAGGAATGAGCACAAAATGTGGAATCCATGGAAAACGCTCGTGTTGCACAACTCAAGAGAGACGCTAGCACGATTGCTCTATAGGCGGATACGACACTTGTGCACAACCTATAAGATGCAAAATATATGGACTTTTATCCCAAGTATGCTATGTATGTATGGTTCCTGGTGTTTCTCTCAAGATGATCCAAGATGATCGGATATGAAAATCTTATATGCAATGTGGTATGATGCTATGGCACTTGCTTACAAGCTCTTTGCTCTTTCTCTTTTGCTTAAAAGCTTTATTCTTTTTTTTGTATGGCCACTTTGCACAAACAAAGATAGCAATTGTATATATGCGGGAACAAACTTGTGGTACAAGATATGATACCAAGATATGCACCACTATGATATGGTATGTATGCAATGGAAGGTGTAGATCAATGATCACTAATGTGCACAAGTAACATTGCCGGCAATACTCAAATGGCTAGTCTCGATAGGCAAGTAACGCAAAATGGGCTAGGGGTTAACAATGCAATGGCAAGGGGAATATACAATGGAGGGATACCACGATACCAAGATGATATGGAGGTTACCTTCCGTGGTGATGATGAGTGGCGGTGTTCTTGATGTAGAAACCAAGATGATGGAGACTCGTCCCTAAGTAGCCGAAACACCTTAGGAAACGGAAAAACCATGAACTCGAAATCTCAAACGTCAAATGTCAAAATGGTGGTAGCGGAAAGCGATGGTGGTTTGCACTTGGCAATGCGGAAGTGAAATGATGGGTTATACACGTGTTGGGGTTGAAGTTGCCCTCCCTAAGTAGCCGAAACACCTTAGGAGACCCAAGCCACAACTCAAACAAGCTCAAACAAAATTGGGTTAAGTTGGGGGGCGCGAAATGTATGGTGGACAAGGTTATGTGGAAATGGTGGTGGTGGTTGATGAAGAAGCAACTGTCCCTAAGTAGCTAAAACACCTTAGGAGACTCAAATCACTACTCAAGCAACCACTAATGCTATATGGAACAAAATGGGTTAGGTTGCGGAAGTCGGTGGTGGTAATGCGGATGATATGGTGGAGGGCCTAGGTAAACTTACCAAATTTTCAAAACATGGATGGAGTCAAATGGTGTTGAAACCTATCTAGATGGATGGGGGATGTCAATAGCTACTCAACAAGCTAAAGAACGCGAAAATTGGACTCCGGATGTGAAAGTTATGACCAAAATGGTGAAACGGGAAAAGCTGAAATGACAGGGGCCGGACATCCGGGGCTCGGGCCGGATTTCCGGGACCTGATGTCCAGAACCGGGTGCGAAATTGCGCTCCAGGAGCCGGATGTCCGGGCTAATGGTCGGATGTCCGGGATGGCCAGATGTCCGGGGTTTGGGCCGGATGTTCGGGCTCCAAATCCGAGGGCAAAATTGATGATTCCGGGGGCAAAATTTGATGGATTTCGTGGATGGAAGGTGGGGAAACTTGGGGAGATGCTAGATCCACTCGAAACCAAGCAAATCCATGGATCAAAAATCAACAAAACATCATCAAACCAACAAATCAAAAAAAATGGGGCTATTTTTTGTGGGGATTTTCGGATTTAGGACGAAATCAACAAAATCAAGCTAGAAAACAAAGGGTAGGGGCTCCAAAAACGTGATCAACGTGGCTCTGATACCAAGATGATGTAGGGTAGAACCCTAGAGGCCAATCTTTCACGTTTGGAGCGGATCCCTACGAGGAACACGAAGAACACGAGGAGGGGAACGAGAGAAAAACACGAGAAATCACTCAACCAACAAGAACAAAGTCACATATGTGCTAGATCCAAGAAACACAAAGTGATACACGCTCCAAATCCAACAAAGGACGATACAAGTGGCGATAGCTCATCTCGGAGAGGAGGTCTTGAATCCGCGATGGATCTTCCCGTAAAGGGGTCTTGAATCCAGGTGGATCTTCTCCAAAGAGGCCGCGGTCTCCCACAAGGACGAGATCCGGATGGATGAGCGAGGCTCTATCTCACAAATGAGCTAAATCAACGCTAACCCTCACTAGGATGAGGTGGGGGAGTATATATAGTCTAAGGGATGAAGGGGTACATGGGCCTCGGCCCAGATGCGCTTCACGCACGCAGGGGGGCCGGATGTCCGGGCCTTCCTGAGACGCCGGATGTCCGGGCTAGGGGGCCGGATGTCTGATGAGGACATCAATACCATTGTTACATCCACAGCCCCTGCTGCTATACATACTGGACCAATTACTAGATCTCGCGCACGCCAACTAAATTACCAGGTACTTTCATTTCTTGGTAATGATTCTAATGTTCATGAGAATATGATGTTGCCTAAATTGGATACATTTGTTTTACTTACAAATGAAAGGCCTAGCTTGGAGAAGGATGAACATTGGAGCAAGAAGAAGCATGGAGATGATGGCAAGCGCAAGGGGAACAAGAACGGAGTTACAAGTGATGATTTCAGGACTTTGAAGCCACCATAATGGGTGCATGAAGCCTTGGACGAAATATACAAGATGCCACTTCATAAATTTCGTCCCGAGGCTATTCTAGGTGCTGCGTCACCTTATTATTGGGCCAGGCCCATGTAATTTCGAAATACACAAGTATAGGCTATTTTTAGAGTCCGTATGTGTGGGGAAACAAGAGATAGGGTTGATTTCGGACCCCTCCACCAAGGGCCACGAAATCCCCCCCCCTCTTCCTCCATATATACAGCCCTTAGGGCATCGTTTAGACTTTGGGATTTGTTTAGATTAAAAGTTCGCCATAGCTGCAACTTCGCGTACTTCGTTTGTGTTCAACGACCAGACAAAGGCGTCACAGAACCCCACCTTGATCAACAAAGCTTTCATCTTATATTCGCAATATCCAGATTGCAATCTTAGTTTCTTGCTTGTTCTTCGTTTGCTCGCAGGAAATGGACCCTCGTGGTCAGGTTGATCGTGCTCCGGCGTGGTCAATAACCTCTCGGAGTTGGTTTAGCGATTGCTAAGGCGCGACGTCCTCGCACGTTCGTAGTCGGATCGTCAAAGTCGACTTCCACCAAAGCGATATCCATCATCTCATCGAAAGACGGGACACCTTTGCCTCTATCAAGTGGTATCAGATTTCAAGGTTGCTCGGTGAGATTTTACAGTTTATCGTAGTTTAGATCGAGTCTGTTCTTCATACCTACAGTCCACGAAAAAGCCACAAAAAAATTAGGGTTAGTTCATCATATCCGAACCAATCTGAGCCTTTGCATAATCTTTTTAGGGTTTTGCTTTGTTGAATTTGTGGTTGCATCGTCGTGTCTAGTTGCTGGTCTTAGCGTCTAGTCTTTTAGAGTTTCGAGTTCTGGTCATAAGTTGTCACGCCGCCACTGCACCATCATCATCGCCCCTGCCACCTACCACCACCGCTCCGAATCCATATCCATATATGACCACCAATCTGTATCCATATACCACCACCGATCCATATCCATATACTACCACCGCTACCACCACCGCTGCCATATACCACCACCATGTATCCACCACCAATCCGAGTTCCTTGCATATTAGGTTTGTTTTCGAGTTCCATCTAATTTCTGATTCGTGTTTCCTTGCCTGAGTAGGTTTCGGAAAAAAAGAGTCCGGAAACCACCCTCCATTTAGGCCCAAAATTTTCCAAAAACGCACTTGACAAAAAAAATCTGGCTATCCTATTTTTAGGTGTTTCTAAGCGTATTGAGACAGTCGTCGTTATAGAAAGTTTTTTTTGACCCGTTTCCAGTTTTTGGGTCCGGGCAGTCAGGAAAAAAAAATTGGTCGAAAAAATTCCGTGCCTATCCTGTTATCTTGACTTGGGAAGAGTTTTGAGACACTCGCCATTATAGTGATTTTCGCAAAAAAAAGGAGCGCAAAAAAAGAGCACACAAAAAAAGAGCGCACAAAAAAAGAGTGAAAAAAATTCAGAGTGTGCTTCTCCCTTGTTTCCATGCAGCGTCGTGATTTTGTTAGTGTTCTAGGCTCGCGTCTCTAGCACAGTCTAGCCTAGGACCGGCACAGTACCGTCGTTGAGCGTTTATTCAACTTTGCATCTCTGAATTGATTATTGCTGACCTTTTTTTTGCTACCATATTATAAGCCTTCCCGGCTCCACATACATCTACGTCGTGCGTTTGACTCTCCCTAGTAATCGCTCTATCCAAGCTTTGAGAGTTTTGACTACAACGGTTGTCGATCACCACCTACTGCTGGGTAAGAACTGGTAAGAGTTTGATATTTGCTTGACGGGTTTGTGATACACCACCACCACTTCTTAGTAGTCTGTAGGATCATATTCTTGTGTGTTTCTATTTGCTGCTAACCATGGTAGGATCACAAGCCGATGAGACTGATTGGGAGAACCTGACGAACAAACAGCTACATGATAAATTTCAGCAAATGATGAGTGGACAGGTTCAAGATGTGCTAAACAGATTTGATGAGGCCATGGAGAAGATAGATGGCATTGAGAAGACGTTGGAAACAAAGCTTGATAGCAAGTTTAATGAATTGCTCGTGCATTTTCCACAACCACCGCCGGCTGCACCTAACGCACCTCTACAACAACAACGACAACGACTACCTCCACGTCGCGAAACAGCCCTCCGCCGAGCGTTCCCGTGTTCCTCTTGCGTTTGGCCAAACTGTTGGTGCTGCTGTTGATACTTCTGTGGCTCCTGCTGCTGATGCGAAGGAGGAGGATTATGTGGGAGATTACGAGGATGAGGTTGATCAAAATCAGAACTACGTGCAACCACCTGCACCACAACCACCAGGTCGTCCACATGCAAATAATCATAATGGTAGGGCTCTCCCTCAGGTACGAGATCATGACCATCTTCCTAAACTGAAATTGAATATTCCACCATTTGAGGGTAGATATGTTCCTGATATATATCTTACTTGGGAGTTAGAAACTGAACAACGATTTACATGTTTACAATATCCTGAGGAGAGACGGGTTGCCGCTGCTGTTTGTGCTTTCACTAGTTTTGCATGTGTATGGTGGTCTGAACATTGTAGATTATATCCTATTCCAACTACTTGGGCTCCTTTAAAAACTGCTATGCGTACTCGTTGGGTTCCGCCATATTATCAACGTGAATTGCTTCAAAAATTGCAGCGTTTAAGACAAGGAAAAAATTATGTAGAAGAATATTATCAGGAATTACAAAGTGGCATGATTAGATGTGGTATTGTTGAGGAGAATGAAGCTATGCTTGCACGTTTTATGGGTGGATTAAATAGAGAGATTCAAACCATTCTAGAGTATAAGGAGTATACTAATATCACTTGTTTATTCCATCTTGCTTGTAAAGCTGAACATGAAGTGCAGGATCGACAAGCATTGGCGCGAACTAAGTTTTCTGCAAGTCGACCTTCATATGGACACCGCGTGCATCCTCTAGTTCCACTGCACCAGCACCTCCATCAGCTGCTACCTCCAGCCGTGATACAAGAAAGTAGGCACAACCACCACTATCTGCCAAGAGCGCACCTGCCGGGCCTGCACAGAGCTCTTCTTCGTCCATGGCATCAACAGGGCACACAAGTGATATTATTTGTCGTCGTTGTAAGGGAAGAGGACATTATGCACGAGAATGCAAATCTCAGCGTGTGATGATTGCTACTGAGGATGGTGGGTATGAGTCTGCTAGTGACTATGATGAGGAGACTTTAGCCCTTATTACAAGTGAAGAACACGGTGGAGATAATTCTGATCATGAGACGCAATACATGGCTCCTGAAGATGCTGACAGGTATGAATGTTTAGTTGCTCAACGTGCTTTGAGTGTGCAGGTTACACAAGCTGAGCAAAATCAGAGGCATAATTTGTTCCATACAAAGGGAGTTGTGAAGGAACGTTCTATGCGCGTCATCATAGATGGAGGGAGCTGCAACAACTTGGCTAGCATGGAGATGCTGGAGAAGCTATCTCTCACCACAAGACCACATCCACATCCTTACTACATCCAATGGTTCAACAACAGCGGCAAGGTTAAGGTAACACATACTGTTCGTGTGCATTTTAGTATCTCTACATATGTTGATTATGTTGATTGTGATGTGGTACCTATGCAAGCATGTTCCTAATTACTTGGTCGACCATGGCAATTTGATAAAAATTCTATACACCATGGTACAAACAATCAGTATACTCTTGTTCATAAGGATAAAAATATTACTTTGCTTCCTATGACTCCTGATTCCATTTTGAAAGATGATATTAATAGAGCTAATAAAGCAAAACAGGAGAAAAATAAGAGTGAAAATCAGATTCTGGCAAAAGAATTTGAGCAACAAATGAAGCCTAATAGTAAACCATCTAGTGTTGCTTCTGAAATTAAATTGAAAAGTGCATGTTTACTTGCCACTAAATCTGATATTGATGAGCTAGATTTTAGCAAATCTGTTTGCTATGCTTTTGTGTGCAAAGAGGCATTATTTTCATTCGAGGACGTGCCTTCCTCTTTGCCTCCTGCTGTCACTAACATTTTGCAGGAGTTCGCTGACGTCTTCCCACAAGACGTGCCACCGGGATTACCTCCCATTCGAGGGATTGAGCATCAGATTGACTTAATTCCCGGTGCATCATTACCCAACCGTGCACCATACCGTACCAATCCAGAGGAGACGAAGGAGATTATGCGTCAAGTACAGGAGCTGCTCGACAAAGGTTATATACGCGAATCCCTTAGTCCTTGTGTTGTTCCTATTATTCTAGTGCCAAAAAAGGATGGTACATCACGTATGTGTGTTGATTGTAGAGGCATTAATAATATTACTATTCGTTATCGTCATCCTATTCCTAGGCTAGATGATATGCTTGATGAATTGAGTGGCTCTATAATATTCTCCAAAGTTGATTTGCGTAGTGGACACCATCAAATTCGTATGAAATTGGGAGATGAATGGGAAATAGCATTTAAAACTAAGTTTGGATTATATGAGTGGTTAGTCATGCCTTTTGGGTTAACTAATGCACCTAGTACTTTCATGAGATTAATGAACGAAGTTTTATGTGCTTTCATTGGACGATTTATGGTAGTTTACTTTGATGACATATTGATTTATAGCAGATCTTTGGAAGAACATTTGGAACATTTATGTGCTGTTTTTATTGCTCTACGTGATGCACGTTTGTTTGGTAACCTTGGTAAGTGCACCTTTTGCACCGGCCGAGTATCTTTTCTTGGCTATGTCGTTACTCCATAGGGAATTGAAGTTGACAAGGCCAAGATTGAAGCTATTGAGAGTTGGCCGCAGCCCAAAACGGTCACACAAGTGAGGAGTTTTCTTGGCCTCGCTGGATTCTATAGGCGTTTTGTAAGAGATTTCAGCACCATTGCTGCACCTCTCAACGAGCTTACAAAGAAGGATGTGCCTTTTGTTTGGGGTACCGCACAGGAAGAAGCCTTCACGGTATTGAAAGATAAGTTGACACATGCTCCTTTACTCCAACTTCCTGATTTTAGTAAGACTTTTGAGCTTGAATGTGATGCTAGTGGAATTGGATTAGGAGGTGTGTTATTACAAGATGGCAAACCTGTTGCATACTTTTCTGAAAAATTGAGTGGGCCTAGTCTGAATTATTCTACTTATGATAGAGAATTATATGCTCTTATTCGGACTTTAGAAACATGGCAACATTATTTATGGCCCAAAGAATTTGTTATACATTCTGATCATGAATCTTTGAAACATATTAAAGGTCAAGCTAAACTGAATTGTAGACATGCTAAATGGGTTGAATTCATTGAGACTTTCCCTTATGTCATTAAACACAAGAAGGGTAAAGAAAATGTTATTGCTGATGCATTGTCTCGTCGCTATACTATGCTTTCACAACTTGACTTCAAAATATTTGGTGTGGATACCATCAAAGATCAATATGTGCATGATGTTGATTTTAAAGATGTATTGCAGAATTGTAAAGAAGGAAGGACATGGAACAAGTTCGTCGTTAATGATCGATTTGTGTTCCGTGAACAAGCTATGCATTCCAGCTAGCTCCATTCGTCTTTTGTTGTTGCAGGAGGCGCATGGAGGAGGACTAATGGGACACTTTGGCGTAAAGAAGACGGAGGATGTACTTGCTACACATTTCTTTTGGCCAAAGATGAGACGGGATGTTGAGTGTTTTATTGCTCGCTGCACTACATGTCAAAAAGCTAAGTCACGACTCAATCCTCATGGTTTATATATGCCTTTGCCTGTACCTAGTGTTCCTTGGGAGGATATATCTATGGACTTTGTTTTAGGTTTACCTAGAACAAAGAAGGGGAGGGATAGCATATTTTTTGTCCTGGATAGATTCTCGAAAATGGAACACTTTATACCATGTCATAAAAGCGATGATGCTGTTAATGTTGCTGATTTTTTCTTTCGTGAAATTATTCACTTGCATGGTGTGCCAAATACTATTGTTTCAGATCGTGATACTAAATTTCTTAGCCACTTTTGGAGATGTTTATGGGCTAAGTTGGGGACTAAACTGCTTTTTAGTACTACTTGTCACCCCCAAACTGATGGACAAACTGAAGTAGTCAATAGAACATTGTCTACTATGCTTAGGGCTGTTTTGAAGAATAATAAGAAAATGTGGGAGGAATGCTTGCCTCATATTGAATTTGCTTATAATCGTTCATTGCATTCTACTACTAAGATGTGCCCTTTTGAAGTTGTGTATGGTTTCCTACCTCATGCACCTATTGATTTGTTGCCTCTTCCATCTTCGGAGAAGGTTAATTTTGATGCTAAACAACGTGCTGAATTGATTTTGAAAATGCATGAGTTAACTAAGGAAAACATTGAGCGTATGAATGCTAAATATAAACTTGCTGGAGATAAGGGTAGAAAACATGTTGTGTTTGCACCTGGAGATCTTGTTTGGTTACATTTGCGTAAGGATAGATTTCTGATTTGCGCAAATCAAAGCTAATGCCACGTGCTGATGGTCCCTTTAAGGTGTTGGAGAAAATAAATGATAATGCATATAAACTTGAGCTGCCTGCAGATTTTGGGGTTAGTCCCACTTTTAACATTGCAGATTTGAAGCCTTATTTGGGTGAGGAAGATGAACTTCCGTCGAGGATGACTTCATTACAAGAAGGGGAGGATGATGAGGACATCAATACCATTGTTACACCCACAGCCCCTGCTGCTATATATACTGGACCAATTACTAGAGCTCGCGCACGCCAACTAAATTACCAGGTACTTTCGTTTCTTGGTAATGATTCTAATGTTCATGAGAATATGATGCTGCCTAAATTGGATACATTTGTTTTGCTTACAAATGAAGGGCCTAGCTTGGAGAAGGATGAACATTGGGGCAAGAACAAGCATGGAGATGATGGCATGCGCAAGGGGAACAAGAATGGAGTTACAAGTGATGATTTCAGGACTTTGAAGCCACCATAATGAGTGCATGAAGCCTTGGACGAAATATACAAGATGCCACGTCATAAATTTCGTCCGGGGCTATTCTAGGTGCTGCGTCACCTTATTATTGGGCCAGGCCCATGTAATTTCGAAATACATAAGTATAGGCTATTTTTAGAGTCCATATGTGTGGGGAAATAAGAGATAGGGTTGATTTCGGACCCCTCCACCAAGGGCCACGAAATCCCCCCCCCCTCTTCCTCCATATATACAGCCCTTAGGGCATTGTTTAGACTTTGGGTTTTGTTTAGATTAAAAGTTCGCCATAGCTGCAACTTTGCGTACTTCGTTTGTGTTCAACGACCAGACAAAGGCATCACAGAACCCCACCTTGATCAATAAAGCTTTCATCTTATATTCGCAATATCCAGATTGCAATCTCAGTTTCTTGCTTGTTCTTTGTTTGCTCGCAGGAAACAGACCCTCGTGGTCAGGTTGATCGTGCTCCGACGTGGTCAATAACCTCTCGGAGTTGGTTTAGCGATTGCTAAGGCGAGACGTCCTCGCACGTTCGTAGTCGGATCATCAAAGTCGACTTCCACCAAAGTGATATCCATCATCTCATCGAAAGACGGGACACCTTTGCCTCTATCAATGTCCGGGCTGGTGGAGTCAGTCTCAGTGTTCTCTGGATAGCCTGCGCTGGATTTTCGGGCAGGTGCCGGATGTCCGGCCCGTCGCGGGGCGCCGGATGTCCGGGGGTTGGCCGGATGTCTAGCCGATGTAGAGTCGCCTGGCATCCGTCTCTCTCTGGTCTTCTTATGGTTGGTAGCGCCGGATGTCCGGGCTCCTGCCGGATGTCCGACCGTTGTAGCTCCACGGCGACTCCACTTGAGGCACTTCTTGATCCGCTTCCGTGTGGACTTGTCCTATGCTTCGAGCATCTCCATGGTTGTCTCCTCGGTTCCTGAGCATACATAGAGTTTTTGCATTAGGTAGCAATCATGTCTCGCACAAGTGGAAAGGGGAAGCATTTAGGAACGGGTTCACCTTGTGTCCAATGGCATATGTTAGATGTCTCGTCGTATGTCCAGGGCTTGGGGAGTAGTCGTCAGATGCTCCGCATCACCTTGTGTGTTGCATCCAATTCTTGGATTACTTGCTCCTATCATATGTTTGGTTGCAACAATGTCACTTCTTCACATATGCCATGTCCCATTGCTTATAACATGATTGACTTTATTGACTCACACATGTTGAACAATTGCTCTTTCTATTATGTTGAGTGCCATACTATCTTCACTACACCCTATGCACGTTATGCTTGGATTGTCTTGCATTTGACCCATGTGTTTAGACACTTCATTTCCTTTGGTGTTGTGAATGATTCTTATGCCTACCATAGACCTTTCATTGACCAATATGTCAATGCTTGCTATGAACTTGCGGTAGATGCTTATTCTCTTGCCACACATATTTGCATCACTACCTCACATTTGCATACTTGTCCCCATGATATCTTTGCTTGTGCTTGATTGATATACTTACAATCCTTTGTCAAACCATATGTTATGGTTGATGACAACACTTGTTTGGTAAATCACCACTTGAATGCTTGGTTTTGCACTAACGCTAACCACATTTGTTTTTCCAAGTGTTTGTTGTCCTTGCTCATTTTGAAGGAATCCCAAGACGGTGCGACATTGCAGAGTGCCCATTGCGAGCTTCAAGATGACGAGTACTTGGTGAACGTCCACTTCTTCATGGCGAAGCCATCTCTTTCCCATGGTGATTTGGTTTTCGATCTGAGGTCGGATCTTTCCCAAGGGGGAGGGGATGATGCGGAGCATCCTACAGACATCACCATGTCAAGAGTCCGTTTGGCAAGTGAAACGTGCGACATCTACTTTGCATACACAAAGGTGAATCATCTCCTTACACGTGCTCACTTGACCCCTTCGAGGATGGTCTACTACTTGACACTTCTCTCGTGTGCATGCATAGGTATTGTCGAAGCTTCACGGATGCCAAGGAGGAGTTCAAGAGCCAAGGAACGACTACACCGTCCGCGAGGGAAGCATGAAAGAGAAGACGGAAGAAAGGAGAAGAAGAAGATGGAGCAGCTGCTGGAGTCAGGCCGGACGTCTGGACGTCCAGCCGGATCATCCGGACCCGGCTGGATCATCCGGACCTCCCCCTGGATCATCCGGATAACCACGCCCACGACACCCGAAGGCTTCCACTAAAGCCGGATCATCCGGACCCCCGACGCCCGGATCATCCGAGACCCCGTCCAGATCATCCGGCCTTGCCTGCGCGCATGACTTGGGCTGAGGCCCGTGTACCCATTCGCCCCTCACTTACCCCTTCGCCCCTTGGGCTATAAATAGACCTCTTCCACCTCCTTTCTAGGGGAAGCAAATATGATAGCTCATTCTTAGGTGAGCTTTGCTCCTACCTCCTCCTCTTGAGAGAGAGAGAGAGAGACCACTCCCATGGAGTTCAAGACCTCCATGTGAGAAGATCCTGCGGGATATCATCAAGACCCCCTCGCGGGAAGATCCGTCTAGGATACCATCAAGACCTCCCCTTGGAGATGAACTCTACCTTGTATCTTTCCTTTTGTTGTTCATGTACCTTGTGATCTTGTGTGTTTGATTGTCTAGTGGATGTGTGATTGGACTTGTTCTTGAGTGTTTCCCCTTGTGATTTTTCTCCGTTCTTCCCCGTGTTCTTCGTGTTCCTCGTAGGGATCCGCTCCAATCATGAAAGATCGGCCTCTAGGGTTCTACCCTACATCACCATCCCTGCTACATGGCCGGAGAAGGGAAGCTACGCAGTGGTGGGAAGATGAAGAACACCGGCAAGAAGCCGGCGGGGGAGCCCAAGGCCCCTTCCTAACGAAGGGGAAATTGAGGCCATCGACCATGGACCAGCTCGACCGGCTGACCGAGGCCAGCTAACTGCCACCAGCTGAACACGCCTCCGCGCTCGTCTCCGAGGGTGGTGCCTCCTGGTATGTGGCAATGCCCCGGCCTCACGCAACCGATAAGGAGCAAGTATGTTTCGTTCCCCACCTCGTGTGTAGTCTCCGGTTTCCAATCCACCCCTTTCTTTGGGGTCTCCTTCATATTTATGGTTGCCAACTCCAGCATCTCGTACCCAATCCCATTACGCATATCACATGTTTCGTCACGGTGTGCCAGGCATTCTTGTACTCTAAGCCGCACCTCGGGCTATGGTGCAAATATTGTTGCATCGAGTTGCAGACCAACAGCCCTGAGACACGTGAGTAAGGCGGCACATCTATCAGCAGGATCCCAGGTTCTAGATATCTAGATAGAACCTTCATTGGAACCAACAAGAATGGCAAGAGGAATGGTTCTATATTTCCGATGTGCCGCTGGAGGACCCACCTCG